>NC_142930.1:165440514-165520514 GCF_046866305.1 Octopus bimaculoides
CGCTATCTTTACCGATATCTCAACAGGTGTTTGCATACGGATAAACTACGTTGGCCGTTGAGGAAGCCATTGTTGTTGCTGTTGTTGTTGTTGTTGTGAAGGTGCGTGGCTCAGTGGTTAGGGTGTTCGGTTCACGATCGTAAGGTTGTGAGTTCGATTCCTGGCGGCGCGTTGTGTCCTTCAGCAAGACACTTTATTTCACGTTGCTCCTATCCACGTATCTGGCAAAAGTGAGCTGCACCTGTAATTGAAGGGGCCAGCCTCGTCACATTATGTGTCACGCCGAATCTCCCTGAGAACGACGTTAAAAGTACACGTGTCTGTGGAGGGCTCAGCCACTTACACGTTATTGCTGCTGGTGTTGTTGTTTCGCCACGGGTCACCTCTAATCCCCTAATCTTATAATCAAACATATTCCCTGCATACCAGCTATATTCACATAGCAACACATCCTGAATTATCTTATGAGTCCTTCCGTTTTTTTTTTTTATAGGCGGTAAGCTAATGGTTCAAAATTTGGCTGATATTTCTAGCAGGTGAGTAACCTCATAGAAGCTTCTTTCGTTGAATCGAAAAAGTTAATGTACGTAGACGACTTTTCAAGAAATCACGTGATCAAGTTTTGGTTTTACCACATTAATAGTAACCAGCGGGACTCGTGAATATTTCACGGAATTAATAGTAAACCTGTTGGGTTATTTCTGAAAGCTTTGTCCAAAAAACCTGAAAGCATGGCCTGTGTTGTGTCTGTATCAAAATATGGTGACTCATCTTATATTCATTGAAAAGTGAAGGAAATTGGAATACGATGATTACTTAATGCATAAAGCATACAAATCTACACATACACACATACATACATATATACATACATACATACATACATACGTAGAAAAAAATAGCCTGTTGTTGATGTTGAAATTCCAATGAAGGAAGCTTGGATCTAGGTTAGAAACCGGTTCTTTCTCTATTGGCAAGAAATCTTGAAATAAACTGAATAATGATATACATACATATGGTTTAGTTTGTATTCTCTGTTTTGTGTGCATCCAATAAATTATGATCTCTTTGGCAGACATCTGCACATATCAGTAAACAATTTGTTGATTGCCGTAAACAATAGCACGTGCTCTTGTCGGATTTATCAATCTAAGAGGTAACTTTGACTGAGGAGATACAACGAAGTCGAAACGGTGGGGTATCTCAAAGTCCCCTTGCATCAATGAATTGTCTGCATTATGAAGAAACATCGTCTAAAATAGTGGTTCTCAAAGTGGGCGGTATTGCTCCTGTTGGGGGCGGTGGATAGTTCCAAGACGGCGTTGAGGAAAATTGGGGGTGATAATGGGGGAGTGATTCATGTGAAAACAACAAAATAATGGGTTTCTTTAGGTTAAGTTTTATTTGTGAAATACAGTTGGTTTGAATTTGCTTCAGAAAAAGGTCTAGGTTTATGATGGTTAGTTGGGGTGGGGATGGGGGTGCTAGGAATGTGGCCTAAGTGTCAAGGGGCGGCAGCCTGAAAAAGTCTTGGAACCACTGGTATAAAGGGAGATGTTCTTTCTTGACAATAAAACAAAAAAACAGTGGTTAGCATATTCGCGTTCGAATTTGTCAGAACGTATTAAGAATATGTTGTATTACATACATACATACATACATACATACATACATACATACATACATACATATATATATATATGTGTGTGTGTGTGTGTATAGAAACAAATAGAAAAGAGCTTCAGTGCGCAGTCGTGCAGGCGGCGTAAAGCGGAAATACATCACATACAACGAACACACAAAAATCCCCACGTCACGTTATTTTAATTATAGAACTGTTGTTAATGAGTTAATAAGCCTTTTGAATATTTAATGAAGGTGAGAAACGAGCATTTCTACCCATAATTAATTTTCTCTCTTTGCCGGGCGCCCTTTTTACAGCGTAGAGAAACCGTTTGGCTAATCACGTGTCTGACAGACACAAAAACTGTCAGACAAAGAAAGGTTAAATTACTGTTTAGTACAAAACCACGTGATCGAGGCTCTAAATTTCCCCAACATGTGTAGCTGTCACTGGCAAATGAGCACCACCTGTGCCATGTACCATATTTTTGCTGTGAGCGCGTGCCTTAGCGATTAGGAGTATTCGGCTCACGATCGTAAAGTTGTGAGTTCGATTCCTGGTAGTGCATTCTGTCCTTGAGCAAGACACTCTATTTCACGTTGCTCCAATCCACTCAGCTGGCAAAAACGAGCTGCACCTGTAATTCAAAGGGCCATCCTTGTCACATTCTGTGTTACACTGAATCTCACCAAGAACTACGTTAAGGTACGCTCGTTTGTGGGGTAATCAGCTATTTGCACGTTAATTTCACAAGCAGACTGTTCCGTTGATTGCATCAACTGGAATTCTCGTCGTCATAACCAACGGAATGCCAGATTTTCCCTTTTTTCTTTTTTCTATAAATCCCAAAGAACAGTGATAAGTTCTGTAAATTTAATATCGGTGTTGACGAACATTCTGTGAGACCAGCAACCAGCAGAACTGAGAAAAACATGGCAGATGTGCGTGCAGCTGTGAGGAGAAATCGTCGAATCACCATCCGTGAGTTATCAGTGGATGTGCAGGTTAGTTACGGTTCAGTGCAGTCCATTATCATTGAAGATTTGGATATGAGACGCTTGTTTGCCACGTTTGTGCCAAAACTGCTTTCAGCTGACCAAAAAGACACTTGGGTTTCGGTTGTACAAGATCTCCTTGATTGTGTTGAGAACGATGAAAACTTTTTGAAAACTTCGCGTAGGCCTCTGAGCAGGTATCACCAAACTTTTGGCAAAATCTGATGCAGATTCTCTGCTGAACTGTTTCTGTCATGGTCAGTGCGACGATCACACGCTACACACCTTCCTTCCAAGTAAAGCTGTAAAAAGCGGAAGTGAGCTAGAAGGTTAAAACTTACCAACCACTTAGTGGTTGGTAAGCAAGCTACTTACCACACATCCACTCCATATATATATATATATATATATATATGCATACGTACATACATCCGCACATTTTGTTACTGTTTCCCACACAGACACCCGAAATATACGTGTGCGCACTTATACAAGCACACGGGAACAAACGTATACTGGCATACAGGCAGACACACGCATTCACACACGTAGTCTCTCTTTCACACACACACACATGCACACATAAACATGGAAACACAACCACACGCAGGCACGTACCCAAACACTCATACACACATACACAAACATAACACACACATACATACTTTCATACATACATACATACATACACACAGGTGCCAAAGAAAGATGGCATCACGCTGTTCCGAACACGTGATTCACAAACAAAAGAGATTCAAAACATAATTAATGACATTTGGCGTAATTCTCATTAAAAAAGAGGTGGGTGGGCTAGTGTAGTTGTTGAGGTAGTGGTGATGGTGGCGGTGGTGGTAATGGTGGTTGGTGGTAATGGTGGTGGTGATAATGATGGTGGTGGTGGTGGTGATATTGCTGGTGGTATTGCTGGTGGTAGTGATGGTGGTGATGGTATTGGTGGTGGTGGTGGTGGTGGTGGTAATGGTGGTTGTGGTGATGCTGGTGGTGTGGAGTAATAGCTATTGTGAAGGTACAGTGAGGCGGTAGTGGTGGTAGTAGAGGTAGTGGTGACGTGATAGAAGGTGGCCGCCGTGGGGTAACAGATATAGTAACCCAAGGTCGACTTTGCCTTTCATCCTTTCGGAATCGATTAATTAAGTACCAGTTGCTTACTGGTGTCAATCTAATCGACTGGCCCCCTCCCCACAAAATTTCAGGGCCTTGTGCCTAGAGTAGAAAAGAATAGATATAGTAACGAGATCAATTGCTGTAGTTAGGGCTGTTGTAATTGTGATCGTTGTGGTTGTAGTATGCTTAAAACTCATAAAATACATTACGACATCCCCGCCCCCCGCCCCCCAACACAATTTGAGGCCTTGTCGCTAAGTAAAACATAATTACTAAAGCATGTTGTCGTCGTTGTGGCCGGTCCCTACATACAATTAAAACGTTGGCTCCCCACACGTCCTGCCGGTGCACCGTGGTGGTATGTTAGCGAGTCCCACCCGACCCACCAGCTGGTCGGTTTTTAAAAAAATTTCAATCCTATGGGCTTTCTGAGAGTTGGTATGCTCCGATCGCATTAGTTTCTGCTTTTGCTACACTAAAAGAACGATTTTAAAGAGATTTTTGTAATGTAATTAAGTAAAACCCTTTCTACTGGAAGCACAAGGCCTCGAATTTTGGGGGAAGGGGTTAAGTTAATTACATCGACTCCCATTGCGTAACTGGTACTTGTTTAATCAACTCCGAAAGGATGAAAGGCAAAGTAGACCTCGGCGGAATTTGAACTCAGAACGTAGCGACAGACGAAATAGTAATGAGGTAAAATAAAAGATTGAGTATTGAGAAAATTTTATTCGCCATTGAAACAAAAATAGTTCTTTTGGAAAAAAAAATGGCAGATTTTCCAAGAGAAACAGAAAAATATTTTACTTGCCATGGAAACCAAAATAGTTCTTTTTGAAAAGATTTCGAGATCTTCCAATAGAAAATACCCAAAATTTTTAATTGACCACGGGTAGGTCGTGTGGTATTTAGAATGTGATATGGACCAGGGTACCACACGACCCTCAGTTGGAACGGGGGTATCTAACACTACTTATGTGATCCTTGCCTCACATATGGTGTAGTGTAAACATATGAGCGTCGTAATAGTTTTCCACTAAGGTGGCGTGCTGGCAGAATCGTTAGCACGCCGGGCGAAATACTTAGCGGTATTTCGTCTGCCGCTACGTTCTGAGTTCAAATTCCGCCGAGGTCGATAAATTAAGTACCAGTTGTGTACTGGCGTCCATCTAATCGACTGGCCCTCTCCCACCAAAATTCCGGGCCTTGTGCCTAGAATAGAAAAGAATCGATAGCACGCCGGACGAAATGCTTAGCCTTTCATCCTTTCGGGCTCGATAAAATAACTACCAGTGTAGCACTGGTATCGATTTAGCGACTTACTCTCTTCCCCGAAATCGCTGGCCTTGTGCCAATTATTAATCGACAAACTAAGGCGACGAGCTGGCAGAATTGTTAGCAAAGAGGAGCAAAATTGACAAACCAGTAAAATTCTGTCGGCTCGTACGATGCTGTGCTAATGACTCTTATGAAGGTAGAAACAATGTCAACAGCTGTCATTTTATCAGAAGGAATAAAAAAATAGACTTTTTTTTCCTAAATGGTGTATCACTTTTGGAGAATTGTTGACCACCGTGAATATCTCCCTTTCACAGGTAACCATTGCCACTAGGCATTTGTTTATCTTTCTAGAAGTGAAGACAATTTCAATAAATCATGGATATATCATTTATGGTACTATATACACATTTTTATTTGTTTTTATTGTTCAGATCTCTCTCTTCCCTCCACTCTCTGTCTCTCTAGGGAGAAAGAGAGAGAGAGAGACAGACAGACAGACAGATAGATAGATAGTTAGATAGATAGATAGATAGATAGATAGATAGATAGATAGATAGATAGGTAGGTAGGTAGATAGATACTATAAATAATATATATATATGCATATATATATACACATACATACGTACATATATATATATATATATATATATATATATATATATATATATATATATATATATATATATATATATATATATATATATATACATACATATATACATATATATATACATATACACACACATATGCATATATGGGTACAGGACGTCACCAACAGTAAACAACATGAAATACGAAAACAAATGAGTTTAATACGCAAACAGCGAGAGAAACAAATGGAAAAGAGGACAAGTAACACAAACAGATTATTTTAGCCTTTTAACAGTCTTTAACAAATTTGAGGCATTTGGCTGCAGCCGTGCAGAGGCACCATCTTCTTGTTTTTATTTTTGTCTTTTTTTTGTATTGCTGAATTTTTATGACTTTCAGTTGATCAATATTTGAGTTTGCAGCAGCTCGTCTTACCTGAGTATAACCTCGTATTTGAACCAGTATTCTAAACTAGGATCCCATCCACCATGTCATTGAATGCCATTGTAGAGAACTCTTTCATATTAGGTCGTCAAGTATGAAATTTGTAGTCAGGCATGCGGTAAACTTTGACAGCTGCTCATTTTGCGCCATTATTATATTTTGACAATCTTTATTTTTTTTGTTAGAAAGATGACACATCTATTTCTTTATTTTAACTGATTTTGAGCTTTATAAAGTATTTATAAATCGTTTTTTGCTATTTTTGTTTAGAGATAGATAAGTCGGAAATTCGTGCAGTTTTGAAATATGAGTTCTTTCTTGGAAATACAGCATCACAGACAGCTCGGAATATTAATGGAGCATTTCATTCTAAATTTATTACACAGCCGACAGTATCAAATTGGTCTGCAAAATTTCGTTCTGGTAACTTTGACCTCAGAAATGAGCAACGCAGTCGACCAGAAACAAAAGTGGATAATGACGAACTGAAAGCCACCGTCGAGTCAGATCCATCTCAAAGTGGCCGTGAATTATTATTGTTGTTTGGTGTTAGCAAGCAAACAATATTGACTCACCTAGTTCAAATCGGTAAAGTGAAAAAGTTGGATAAGTGGGTTCAACATGAACTCAATGAAAATCAGAAACAGCAACTTAATGAAGCCTGCATTATGCTACTTTCTCGTCACAAAAATGAATCATTTTTTAATCGAATTGTAACATGTGATGAGAAATGGATCCAATACAACAACCGTAAACGTTCAGCACAATGCTTAGACAAAGACAAGCCACCAAAACACAGTCCAGAAAGCAAACTTCATCAAAGAAGCTGATGGTGTGATCCATTATGATTTCATTAAACGTGGCTCATCAATCACGGCCGAAGTATACTGCAGCTAACTGGACCAAATGATGCAGAAACTTACAAAAAAAAACCTAGATTAGTCAACAGATCCACTCCTATTTTATTGCAAGACAACGCCAGATCACACATCGCAAAAATGACATTGGCGAAACTACAGGAGTTGGAATTGGAAGTTCTCCATCATCCGCCATACTCACCTGATCTTGCCCCCATTGACTACCACTTCTTCCAGAATTTGGATAACTTTTTGAGAGGAAAAATTTTTTAATTCCGACGATGCTGTAAAACAGGCATTCCAAGATTTTATTGACTCTAGATTGCCAGGTTTTTACAGTTCCAGGCTGGACAAGCTACCGCTGAAATGACAAAAGATATAGATGCATACTTTGATGAATAAAATTATTCCTTGTATTTATAAAACATTAGCAAACTTTTTTTTCTTTTCTACAGATTTCATACTTGACGACCTAATATTTGTGTTTTCTTTCGCTATGCAGTTGAACCCCTGAGAACTGCTGAACATATTGTATGTCCCGTGTTTTCCATCGTGAACAAAGGATATGCAATAAATTGACCCTTCTTCTCAAACTGACAAGATGGTATATATGGAAACTAGAACTATCCATTAGTTCTTGCACTGAAGTTTTGTTGTATATTTTATGCTAGAATTTGCAAAACTGACCTCTCAGGATTATCTCTATATACGTAAATAATATCTTTCTCCGTGTCGTTCGAGCTGTAAAACTTTGAGATGTTCCCAATTATTTATGCATCTTAACAGAAGTTAAACTACAAGTGACCATTCTCTTTAATCCTTTAATTTCTTGTAAAAACTCGGGAACGATGAAAAGCTGAGTTTTTATAAGGAACTGTAGGTTTAAACAGTGGTGAACAGGTTGTCCCACGTGATCCTATTTAGGGCCTCTGACTGGTTATACACAGCAAGTTGGCGCGACAGAGTAAGAGACAAATTGCGCCAATACCAACCAATTAGAGTAGCAGACACAACGAGATCAAAATAACAGCCAAAGTCTAGCTATTCATTGCTACGTTCGAATGCACGTAACAGCCAAAGGCTAGCTATTCCCTGCTACGTTCGAATGCACGTATATATAATAAAGTGAGAGAAGAATTTCACCAGAGCCTACGCTACAATATAATCTATTTAAGTCAGGGTTTGCCTGGAGTTCAATATAGTTACTGCTTTTTTTTGACGAACATATGTAGGATCAATTCTATGAGATGGCTACAGTCAAAGGTCACTCGTAATGTGTCTGGTGGAAGTTGCGCCAGAAATTATCTTAGTGTTAAATGGGTTTTTTTTTCTCCTGCGCCTGTCCTCTTCGTATTTAAGAGCCTGAAATTTCGATATAATAACTTACATATTATTTTCAGTGAACCGGCACAAACACACCTAAATTTCAGACTTTGGGCTTATAGTAAGTGGAAGGGATTATTTTCTAGTGTACAGTTGTACTTTGTCCCTTTCTCCTAGATCTGTACCCTGTCTCCTCTTTTTATAACTGCACATTGTTCCCAGTTTGCGTCATTGTTCTGTGTCCCTATATTTCTGATCAACGTCGAATTACGATTGTAATTTTACCCTGAGAAATACAATAGTTTATTGGTTAAGAGTTATTAATAGACAAGAGCCGTTGCCATGACGATTTATGTTTAATCAAGAAACTACACATCCCAGATGTTACTATAACAATACTTTTGTCATCTCAGTTTATACAAACTCCTGATTATGTTTTTTCTAATAACCATTGTGCCTTTTTGTGACGGTCATTATTTTTCCTGTGCCAAATAATTACAGTATGTTTAATGTCTGCTTTATGTGTTTTGTATTTTAGGGTTATATTTATATACGTGGCCCAACGACAATACACAAGATAGTACATTATTGTTGTTGCTGTTGTTATTATTATTACGAAGAATTGTGTTAGCTTGCGTTGGTCCTGTGACCATGCAATTGTATTATGGCTAAAGTTCTTTAATATTATTTTACCCGATGTATCGAATTTGTAGGGCAGTATCTGGTTCCAGATCTGTACAACGGTGCTTTATCCTATATGTTTAACATTTGTGTTTAGTAAAATGATATTTCATCCAAGGTTTTGAAAGGCAAAGTCGACCGTGGTGGAATTTGAACCCAGAACGCAACAGCAGACGAAATACCGCTAAGCATTTCGCCCGGCGTGCTAACATTTCTGCCATCTCACCGCCTTAACAAAAATAAATATTGAATAAACCGCATTCGGCTAATTTTGGACATACGACAGTTTAACATAACAGCAACGATATATGTGTGTGCGTGCATATGTGTGTGTGTGTGTGTGTGCGTGTGTGCGTGTGCGTGTGCGTGTGCGTGTGCGTGTGTGTGTGTGTGTGTGTGTGTGTGCATAGAGTCTTATAGCCTGGCCTTGTAATTTAGAAAAACAATATAGAGAGGATGAATGAACGGAAATGCCTAAAATATGGAGAGTGATTCGAGAATTGCTTATTACTACCTTTCATGTGTCCTTTCCGAATCTTAAAGGACCAAGTCTATGATTTCAGATGTTGATTCGATATTGTTAAATGGTTCCGTAATGCGAAATCATCATCTAAACTCATCTCCATCTTACATTCATAAGCACCACTCACAAATCTGTATCTGTTCAATCATTTGCCTTATGCTCCGGCATTCTCCCTCCCTCTCTCTCTCCCCTTGTGGTAAACAACCAGATAGATCTAAGTTTCGATTGGTGGTTATACGTTGCTGTTTAATAAAATACAGGATGACAGCGCTAAACAATGATGTCTATAAATACAAAGTTGTTACGGGTTCGAATATCATGATAATACCATTCACTGTATTTTGTCATGAAGAGAACTTCTCGCTGTTTACAAAGAGGTGTAAATACACCGAGTCAGCTCACAGCGACACATAACCAGAATTCTGGATGCATGCATTTCGGAGTGGTTATCCCCTCTTCAGTCGCAGAGACTGGAAAGGCACACACTGCGAGCTTGCGAGCTAACACGAGAGAGGGGTCCCTCTTACGTTATTCCCGTCATTGTTCAATGACTGGTTACGGTATTCAGCTGTTTAAATGCACCAGCGTTGATACTCAAAGTTTGATAAGATTACTAAGTTAGATTCTTCTGGGGAAGATTTACATGTTGTCAGATGACACACCAAGAGTGAACTCAGAAATTATAGTAGAACAGTAATTGGTAAATTGCAGAAAGCGCTCTTGGATATAATAAAGCTATGATTGAGGTGTATTAGGGAAGGACCAAAAGCAACCAAACCATGGGGTGGGGATTAGCTGTGCAACTGCCCCTCATTTGGTGCGGTAGCTGCATGAATAACAGGATGTGGAGAAAGTGCCTGACGATGAGGAGCCTAAATGTCCCGACCCTACATTGGTAACATCGATGTTGGTAAGCAGCACGGAGACAGAAATACTGCCGGAAGGTATTGAAATAATTGTTATACCCATCCATCCCGTCAGCATTTGCAGCAAGGAGTGCCACGCGTTACAAAACGGCATCTGGTATATAGAATGCAGCAGAAAATTGTTCTAATGTTGTAATAAAGTAATTATTGAGAGAACAAGTGGGTGAGGCATACTGACATAATTGCATCTTATTTTAATTTTGACCTAATTACAGCATCTCATTAATATTAACTCATTGAGTACGACACATATTCTGTTTGTCGTATCGAAAATTAATTCATACGTCATATGTTAATATTACATAACTTCCCTCGTCTACTTACTACCACACAGCAATGTTTCCGTCTATATATATATGAAAGAAGGTTTGAAAATGCAATTTTAAAGATATTCATATATATATATATATATATATATATATATATATATATATATATATATATATATATATATATATATATATATATGTATGTATGTATGTATATATATATATATATATATATATATATATATATATATATATATATGTATGTATAGAGAGAGAGAGGAGAGAGAGAGAGAGATACATACATACACATATACAAACAGGCATTCATATATGTATATTAAGTATGTATGTATGTGTGAATAAATGTGATTCTTTGTGTGTGTGTGTGTGTGTGTGTTGCGAAAATTTTATTGAGAAAGATTTCCTGTAAGCCATGTATAACTTTTTGTTGTCACTGACATCCATTGCTGAAAGGGAAAATTATTTGGGTTGTTGCTATAGCAAAGCGGAGAAGAGTTTTGAATGTTCTGTTTGTACTGACTATGGAAACAGTGAAGTTTTAGGTTCAACTGTAACTCACCTTAATGGTATTTCTATTAAAGGCTTTATGATATTTATGGCATATAAGCAACTTTTTATTTATAAAGCTTCGAAAATCCTGGCAACATTAGAAGAAATATTTATGCTATAAGGATTCTACCATATAGTATTTCATTTCCTATTTTTGTGTTAATAAATATTAGTATTTGCACTATATGTGTTATCTACCGTACATAATTGTAAATAACTCGATTTCTTGTTTTAAGGGGAGAAAAGGCACAAAAAACAGCCTTGTTTAGTACTTGAAATTCGCAGCACTCTCTAACATTCGCGCGTTTATACGTGCACACACAAACTTACACACACACACACACACACACACACACACACACACACACATGCGCTCACACTGGCATACGATGATGTAGGGCGTGCTGGTCTGATCCCTACATAATTGATATGAATATCGGTGGCGCACAGACAAACGGATCGATAACGTACCGATAAAACAAACTCGACGACTAATGGAGTATTTTATTCCATTATAAAGCAACCGGTGACTTTATGTACGATTATATATAACTCATTGCAGCCTTTATTTCTTGTACCTAATTTCACAGATTTGTTGGCAGAAGTGTTGAGAAACTTCGTAATTTGGACAGAAAATGGTATGTAGAGGCTAAACCAACGGCTGTAAAGGCGAACGATCAAATTACGAAAATGGTTTTAAATTGTGCGTTATTGAATATGTTCAAGAATGTAATCAACATAGAGCTGAGATAGAGAAATAAATGGTGAGAAGAAGAGAGAGGAAGAGGAGAGAGGAAGAGGGGAGAGGGAGAGTAGTGTGGGTCGAAAACATTAGTGGTGGTCTGGCAGAAACGAAAGGAAAATCTCAAGAATATGTTAAAAATAAAATGTGTTAAACTGTCTTCATATATGAGAAATTCGAGAGAGATTTATATACTTGAGTATATAAACAATTGGTGAGTGGACATGTGGTCACTTGCATTGCTGTCGGAATGAAAGTTACTAAATAGCTTGTTGCAAGATAAATTTAATTTATCATGTTTATTCTAGTTTAAGAATAACAACGGAACATAACAGATGGTGGTGGGTTGTGATTCAATACTGAGAGTAGAGTTAAATTTATTGTAAAGTTTTAGTTGACTGGGACTTCGAGTTTCGCCTAACGGTTTATTCAGCCAGGGATCAACACATACACAGCTTACAGTGCATGGATGCGTGAAATTTATATATAATATTGCTCAAAAGCTAGAGTGAAGATTATTTGCCAACGTAACATGGCAGTCCTAGTTGAGGACGAAAGTTGCTGTAATTTAGCCCCAGGAGACATCGTTCAGAAGCTTTACCTTTCAACCGGATGGTGAATAAAATTCGAGATCCATGAACAGAAATAGGTTAGCATTACATCAGCGAATCGGTAGCAATCATTGATTCACGAAACCATTGTGTGGGTGAATATACCGTTGCTATTATGCAAAAGTGTCGTAAGTCCAAAACGTTGCTTTTTCAGAAAACGAAAAAATAGTTTCACCATTTCACAGCAAAATCATTGTACTACACTTTGACAATTTTTGATATTAATATCAGTTGCGGTTTATATTTTTTAATGAGCATAATTTCCTTATTCAATCGGAATTGGGTTGAAGCGTTCCTGGTGTATTGATAAAGAGGGAAGATTTGGTATTTCGGATTTATGTCTGCGAGGTAGACTTCCAGCTGTTCTTTCAGCTCATGACACGCATTCAGTCGTGACTGCTTTTGATCGTCCGTGAGCAAGCGAGGCACAAATTTTGCTGCAGCTATTTTCATTTGCAATTCCTCGCTCAAAATTCGTTGGTAGGAGCTCCAGGACACACCAGTCATATCAACAAATTTATCAATTGTTCGGTGGCGGTCCTCCGAGATCAATTCATGAATTTTAATGTTTTTATCCGTTCGGGAGGTCGACGGTCGTCCTGAACGAGGTTGGTCTTCAAACGACAAGTGACCATTCTTAAAGCGTGAAAACCACTCGTAAACTTGTGTTTTGCTCATGGCAGCGTCCTTGCAAGCTGTTTGAAGCCTGACAACTGTTTCGGCCACCGTTTTCTCCAGCAGAAAACAGAATTCCACGGAAGCACTCTGTCCCTTCGTTACAGCCATCGCAAAAATCGACAAACAGGAGAGGAGCACTACAAAACAAAGACGCACCACGCGGCAGTATGACCACACTGGACAACACCGGTCGGCAGACTGATGCCTGAGGGTCGCATCAAGTGGCTTCGAACAGCGGAAGCCTGGAGAACAACGAGCTTGTTTCACAGAACATTTCCGGTTACTTTTGGGTACTCCCTCGTATATACCTATGTAGGTATGTATGTCTGTGTGTATCTATATATATATGCACACATTACACACACACACATACGTGCGCGCGCGCACACCCACTCACGCATATATAATGTACTGTTCCGTGACAGAAAATACAACAAAAAAAGTACTCCAGCTAGTGAGAGATAGCTACATGTATTGTGCCTCTATTTACATAATATCGAGGTCTCATTCATTCTTTTGCTGTCATACCATTCTATTAATATATATATATACACACGCATACACACACACACACACACACAAATAATATATATAGAGAGAGGGAGAGGGAGAGAGAGAGAGAGAGAGAAGATAGTGCGTTATGTGCATGTGTCGATTTCTCAACGTGTCAGTTTTATACTAAAGTGCATATCTTTCTGACACTCTCCGTTCACAACGGATCTTCATTCACGTTTGCAACATAGATTATTCACGTGTGTCTATAATGGTAATTAATATGTCTGCTCAGTCGTTGACCTCACCTGAAACATATAAGGAGCTCTCTTGAAATACCTGTATATATATATATATATATATATATATATATATATATATATATATATATATATATATAAAGTGAAGTATATTGCCACTTAAATGTGGCTGACCCCTAGGGGTGGATGTTACTGTTGCTTTTAGCCCCAGGAGGACATCTCCTCCAGCTGGCTTATCGACACAACCAAGTTTCAAGAACTCATCGATGAAAATTCCCTAAAACTATATATTTTATATATATTTTATCTATAAAGCTCAATTTAATTTTAATTTTTTATAAATTGATTTTAATTGAGTTTTTACCTGTAATTTTTGATTTTGTCCCTAATATTATTATTATTATTATTATTATTATATATATATATATATATATATATATATATATATATATATATATATATATATATATATATATATATATAGACTCTGTAAAATCAGCTGATATACAGCTCAAAACCAGACAAGTTCCCGCTCTCTTATAATGCAGCAGATGGTATTATTGTGCTGTGACATGCAGAACTCACAATGGTTTAGTGGTATAGCTTGTTTTTTCTGTGTTTTATTACTGTTTGAAATGTGATTGATTAATGATTGGAAAATATTGCAGCCAGACGACAGCAAAGTTTAGAAATTGTTATGTAGCAGTTTCTCTCTCCACCTCTCTCTTTCTCTCTCTCTCTCTCTCTCTCTCTCTCTCTCTCTCTCTCTTTCTCTCCCATTCATCTGTCATAGCAACCGCCCTAACTACCTACGCACCTTTCTGCTAACGTAGCTACCTGCTTTGTTACCTATTTCCCCATTTATGTAGCTACCTGTTTACTTATCTCTTATTATCAATCTACCTAGCATTTACCAGCCTACCTACTTACCTAACTACATACCTATTTCATTGAAGAGATTTAATAAGGCTGAAACATTCACACACCGCCCTACAAACCCTTGTACCCCTATACACAGGCACACACACAGACACACACACACACACACACAAATGTATATTCAATGTCTATATTTGAATATAAATATTAAATCTGTAAGAGGTATGTTTGTACGTAAATATGTATGTATGTGTATATGTATGTCTGTATGTATGTATGTGTGTATGTATGTATGTATGTATGTATGTATGTATGTATGTAAGGTGGTGAGCTGGCAGAACGAAATGCTGAGCGGTGTTTCGTCTGTCTTTACGTTCTGAGTTCAAATTCCGCCGAGGTCGACTTTGCCTTTCATCCTTTCGGGGATCGATTAAATAAGTACGAGTTACGCACTGAGGTCGATGTAATCGACTTAATCCCTTGTTTATCCCCTCTATGTTTTGCCCCCTGTGGGCAATAAAGAAATATATATGTATGTATGAATAGATAGATAGATAGATAGATAGACAAACAGCTTATATATGCATATATATATATATATATATATATATATATATATATACATATATATATATATACATATATATATATATATATATATATATATATATATATATATATATATATATATATACATATATATATATATACATATATATATATATATATATATATATATATATATATATATATATATATATATATACATATATATATATATATATATATATATATATATATATATATATATATACATACACATATATATATATATATATATATACATATATATATATATATATATATATATATATACATACACATATATATATATATATATATACATATATATACATACACATATATATATATATATATATACATATATATATATATATATATATATATATATATATATATATATATATATATATATATATATATATACATATATATATATATATATATATATATATATATATATATATATATATATATATATATATATATATACATATATACATATATATATATATATACGACAGGCTTCTTTCAGTTTCCGTCCACCAAACCGACTCATAAGGCTCTGGTCGACCTGTGTGTCTGTCTGTGGTGGAGTCGATAATTTCACGGCGGGGGCGTAGGATTTCGAAAATGGGCGAAAGTAAGTTACGAGTGAACAAAACCTTAAAACTGGCAACAGGATTTGGATTAAGACTTTTGTGCGCGTGCGTGCATGTGTGTGCGCACGTATGTGAAGGCGCGTGGTTTAATGGTTAGGGCATTCGGCTCACGGTCGTAGGATTGTGAGTTCGATTCCCGGCGGCGCGTTGTGTCCTCGAGCAATACACTTTATTTCATGTTGCTCCAGTCCATACAGCGGGCAAAAATGAGTAGTACCTATTATTCAAAGGGGCCAGTTTTATCATATCCTGTGCCACGCTGTGCCAGTGGAGTACTCAACCACTTTCACGTTAATTCTACGAGACGGCCGTTCCGGTGATCGGATCAATTGGAATCCACGCCGTCGTAACCGACGGAGTGCTAGTGTGTGCGTTTGTGTGTGTGTGTGTGTGTGTAGTATGTATAAATTTTGTTCCTGGTAGGGACGGTCATTAAAATCTTTTTTTAAATCGAAGTGTTTAACAACAAAAACTGAAAAAAAGAAAAAAAGGACTCTGCCCTTCACCCAGACTGATTTCATTTCAGTCTTCTTGTTTTGCCGTATAACGGAGACGGTCGCAAGAGTCCCTATCGTATATCAGACATTCATAGTTTTCTTTCCTTGTAACAGAGAGAGACAGACAGACAGACAGAAAGAGAGAGAAGGCAGGTAGACAGACAGACAGACACAATGACTGACAAACAGACAAACATATAAGCCACCGTCTTTTAACTAGAATGAAGGCCAGTTTATTTTAGGCAAGACAAAAACTTCCAAGTATTGGTGGACGGAAACTGAAAGAAGCCCGTCGTGTGTGTGCGTGTGTGTTTCTGCGTTTGTCTGACAACTCGTGTTAGTGTATTCATGTCCCCGTAACTTAGCAGTTCAACAAGGGAGACTGATAAAATAAGTGCCAGGCTTAAAAAAAAATTACTGAGTTCGATTCATTTGACTAAAACTTCTTCAAGGTGGTGCCCCAGCATGGCCGCAGTCTAATGACTGAAACAAGTAACAGATGAAAGATAAAAGTCATCACAAGCCGTTTTATCCGATGCTCTACCGATTCTGCCATGCACAGCTTTAATTAGACAAATATTAATGATTTCTTTAAAACAAAAAAAATAATAATCGTTTCCAACTGAGGCCCAAGTCTAGCAATTCTAAGTGAAGGGGGGGGGGTATCAATACCATTGACCCGAGGACTTGACTGGTACTTTATTTCCTCGACTCCGACACGCTCGCGATCACACGAGGACTTTTGTCCGACACGCTGATGATTACACAAACAACGCTGCCTTAAGAAAAACAGGACACCGAGTGCAGAAAAAAAATACCCACATATTCACTGTTCTGGATAAATGATTTCATAGCAAATACAAAATGTGCATCGGTGTAAACCACAATCGTAACTGACTAAAAACAAATGATAAAGTATTAACTATATTAAGGCACAAATACCATCTCCCTGTCTTGCTGAACCCCACAACAATGTCCATATAAAGTAAGGGAGGTTTTTCTGCCGCACTCTGAACACCACAAAAAATGCAGGTCATGATTGATGGGAGACAACTCCGAAAGTTTCTTGTTTTTGGTATTCTTTATTGAAAGTTTGACAATATATTTTAGTACAAGTTTTTGGTATGGAGAGAGAGAGAGAGAGAGAGAGAGAGACATCGAAGGCGGGAAAGTTAATAGCAATAAAGCTGGATGAATAAATAATGATGATGATGATGATGATGATGATGATGATGATGAGAAGGACGATGATGATGATGATGGAGGTGGTGTTGATAGATCAAATAACATTGAAGCTTTCTCAACCAGACTGAAAGAAATGTTTCTTGATTATTCGTTAATCAGTCACTAATTACCTGCAATACATTAATATATCTTTTCCTATCGGTGATAAAATTAATTACGCATGCATTCTTAGACATGGTGTCCCTCTCTCGTCACTAATGTGCAGTTTCCAACATGAAACCTCAACAACAAATGTGACCACCACCTTAGACGACAACCAACGTTATTCCTTCTGTCAAATATCGTTTTTGAAAGCTGAGACAACAGAGAGGAGTTCCAACGAAATGAAATCTCCAAGAAGTTTAAATGCACAAGTCTCCGATATCCAAGGAGCTGAAATGGTGTCAGAAGAGGGGCACACAGGAGTCATGACCAGGATGTGGCCTGGGCCCGCTTAGAGGGGAAAAAGTTAGGGGACAAAACACTTGCTTAAGGGGGAAACACACACACACACACACACACACCACGGCCTTCTTACAGGTTCTGTTCACCAAATCCGTTCTCAAAGCTTTGGTTGGTCCAAGATTATAGCAGAAGACACTTGTCCAAGGTGTCACACTATGGGATTGAACCCAGAACCATGTAGCTGGGAAGCAAGCTTCTTACCACACAATCATGTCTGTGCCTATATATTTATCTCTTTGTTGCCCACAGGGGCCTAAACATAGAGGGATAAACAAAGGGATTAAGTCGATTACATCGACCCCAGTGTGTACTTATTTAATCGACCCTGAAAGAATGTAAGGCAAAGTTGACCTCACTGGAATTTGAACTCAGGACGTAACAGCAGACAAAGTACCGCTAAACATTTCGCCCTGTCTGCTAACAATTCTTCCAGCTTGCTGCCCTTCTGCGCCTGTATATTGGTGAAGTCGCAAATAATATGCAAATTAGTTGCGATTCTGTGAGTGAAATCCTGCACAACAGACCATGCTGTGGTAGACATAAAAGAAAAAACAACTTTCAAGCCCTAAACCTGCATCATAGTGATGAAATGGAATGAAGAGCCAGGTTTAGTGATCTCATCCTCTTCATTTAACATCTATTTCCCAGATAGGTATGGGTTGGATGGTTTGACAGGAGCTGGTAAGGCTGAAAACCACACTGGGTTCCATTGTCTGTTTTGGCATGGTTTCTACATCTGGGTGCCCTTCCTAATGCCAACCACTCCACAGAGTAGATTGGATGCATTTTTTTACATGGCACCCTCCCCAGTGATTTTTGAACCATTGGTAATTAAGTTTCCTACCATAAAGAAAAAATATGTGTGTATTGCAATAAGTAATGACTCACCAAGAGTAAGAACCAACAGCTTTGAATGAATGTGTGTGCATGTGTGTACACATACACACATACGTACACACACACACATATGTATATATGTGTTAAATTGAGGTTATTATTTTACAGCAGGTTTAAGAAAAACAATGGCACATTGATGTGCTGACTCAATACTAAAAGCACTGATGGTCTATTTAACTGGGTTCCATAAATCATCAGGTGAAACACATATTCTATGACCTCCTGTGCCGGTAGCATGTAAAAAGCACCGTCTGAATGTGGCCGATGCCAGTGCCGCCTGAATGGCTCCCGTGCCAGTGGCATCTAAAAAGCACTCACTACACTCTCAGAGTGGTTGGTGTTAGGAACGGCATCCAGCTGCAGAAGTTTTGCCGGATAAGATTGGAGCCTGGTGCGGCCTCCTGGCTTGCCAATCCCCAATCAAACCGTCCAACCCATGCCAGCATGGAAAACGGACGTTAAACGATGATGATGATGATAATTATACATACCTACATACATATGTAGATACACAAACACACATATAGTTCTTTGTATACGTGTGTGTGTGTGTGTGTGTGTACAAATAGAGGGGCAGACAGATGGATGGACAGATATCAAAACATTTTCCAATCTCCTGTTTTGATATTACAGGAAATATTTTCCAGTGTTTTTCAACTCTTACACCTACCTCACACAGATACACAACATCTACAAGCAGATTTGGAATATACTGGAATAAGTAGATGTGATCCATGAGGGCACAGCTTGCATTTTAACCCTATCTACATACACACAGACAGACAGACAGATAGAGTCAGACACACAGACAAGCAGAAAAATAGACACACAGGGAACATTATTTACATTTGACGGATATTTGTCATCATCTTGTTTGTTATTAACACAACGTTTCGGCTGATATACCCTCCAGCCTTCATCAGGTGTCCTGGGGGAATTTCAAACCTGGGTTCTCATTCCTAAGGTATTTTTCGATGTAATTATTATTATTATTATTATTATTATTATTATTCAAGTCACTGCTTGGCATCGAACTCAGAATCTTCGGGTTAGTAGCCTGCGCTCTTAACCACTCACTATGCCAAGTACTCGTGTAGTGGTTAAGAGAGTAGTCGTTAAGAGCACGGGCTACTAACCCCAAGATTCCGAGTTTAATTCCCAGGTTCGAAATTTCCCCAAGACACCTGATGAAGGCTGGAGGGTATATCAGCTGAAACGTGTTAACAACAAACAAGATGAGGACAAATATCTGTCAAATGTAAGTAATGTACATAATTCCTCATCTCTTAAATATAGAACATAGGGAATGTGTTACTCATACACATCATGAAGTGTTAATGTCGGTGGTGGTAGTGGTGGTGGTAGCAGCAGCAGCAGTAGTAGTAGTAGTAGTATTTGTTGTTGCTGCTAATGTTTAACCACAGTCACCTCTGACTGAGCTAACCTAAGATGAAAGGCAATCCAACTTTGGCCATCATGTTTTATTTGACGACATTGTGATTTGAAGAATATCTGGCTGCTATTTCTAGCAGTTCAAGGTTCCCTCAATTACGAATGTTATATGAATCAGCAGTGACTTTATTGAATTTTTATAACCCTATATATATATATATATATATATATATATATATATATATATATATATGCGCACACACACACATGGTATTACAGTAAATGGTGGCACAACGGGCCATAACAATTTAATCTAATTTTGTTAACATGCTCCACAGAAGATGGATTGTTTTTCATGGTTTTCTGGGCAGGATTCTAAAATATTTCAAAATATAAAATTTTTGTTATAAAAAGAGAGAGAGAGAGAGAGAGAGAGAAAATATTTTTAATATAAAGCCAAAAAAAAAAAAAATTTTGGTCCCAATTTTTTCTCATATTTACCAAAGCTGTAATATTAAATTATTCTTTAAAAAAATATAGAAATCTTGAAAAAATAAAAAGGAAAATTATAATTATAATAATAAATAAATAAAAATTTGAAAAAGTGAAAAAAAAAATTAAAAATAAAAATATTCGTTGTTATTCATGAACATTTCCAAACGACAATAGCAATATTCCCACCAAAGAACATATACAATAAATTCTTTACTTCATGTGTTATCTCAAAGCCATAACCCTCACCAACCACAGCGTGCCAAGAAGCACCAAATTTCTTGTCCATCGTTTCTTTAATCATTTTAGCAGCAGTCTGCAACAAAAGAGAAAAATAGGACTCAGTGAAGGGGACACAACTGTAAGTAGTCTTTTCTACTTTAAGGCACAAGGCCCAAATTTTTGGGGGAGGGGTCCAGTCGATTAAATCGACCCCAGTGTGTAACTGGTACTTAATTTATCGACCCTGAAAGGATGAAAGGCAAAATCGATCTCGGCGAAATTTGAACTCAGAACGTAATGGAAGACGAAATACCGCTAAGCTATACTCTCACCTTTCGTGTCTGGGCGTGTTTTCCACGAAAGACTAGAAATAACGGGCACCGCTTGCATGACAGACATTCTCGTTTATAACTATTGCATGATGACACGAAAAGGAGACACAAACTTAAACACACTCATGTATACACCCACACTCTACCTTGAGTGTGTGTATGTTCTGTAACTGCAGAGAATCTGACACGTTCTGGAATGAAATTTAGAATTCTTCGTTTTGCTTAAAATTCAATTTCTCTCAATAAATTTTAAATAAAAATAGCTTAGAGCAACACCAATCTTATGTTCTTATACAAAATAAATTCACTCATGTGTTCTGCTCTATATTATTTATCGTATTTTATCTTAATCACCAAAATTTCTTTTCCGTTGTTTTTTTTATGCAAAATGGAACATGGGAGGTAACTCTTACTATAAGTAAAAATTAAAGTCTTTTGAATGAGAAAATTTCGAGATTAGAATTTGGTAAGATTTTAAGCCTAATTTCTTGTTGTAAAAAATCCTGAATCATGTGGCAAAAATTTGAAATCATTTAACGCGGCGAGCTGGCAGAAACGTTAGCACACAGGGCGAAATGCTTAGTGGTATTTCATCTGTCTTTACTTCTGAGTTCAAATTCCGCCGAAGTCGACTTTGCATTTCATCCTTACAGGGTCAGTAAATTAAGTACCAGTTGCGTACTAGGGTCGATCTAATCGACTGGACTCCTTCCCAAAAATCTCGGGCCTTGTGCCTAGATTAGAAAAGAATATATATTCAATATGTGTGTGCGTGTGTTCAATTCCTAGACCGGGTGGTATGTTGTGTTCTTGAGCAAAACACTTCATCTCATGTTGTTATGTGATCACTTCGACACCTGACCCATGGTACACCTGTGTGCACCTGGTCAGACAATGTCGACTTTGTGGAAGAAGCAAGTTAATGTACAGCACATACATTTGATCACTAGAAACAATTCATTTGAGCAGATCATTCAGCACAAGATGAATGCTCATACATCATCTTTGACGGGAGAGTCCACCATATATATATATATCATCATCATCATCATCATCATCGTTTAACGTCCGCTTTCCATGCTAGCATGGGTTGGACGATTTGACTGAGGACTGGTGAAACCGGATGGCAACACCAGGCTCCAATCTAATTTGGCAGAGTTTCTACAGCTGGATGCCCTTCTTAACGCCAACCACTCAGAGAGTGTAGTGGGTGCTTTTACGTGTCACCCGCACGAAAACGGCCACGCTCGAAATGGTGTCTTTTATGTGCCACCCGCACAAGCCAGTCCAGGGGCACTGGCAACGATCTCACTCGAAAATCCTACGGGAGCCAGTCAGGCGGTACTGGCAACGGCCACGCTCAAAATAGTGCATCTCATGTGCCACCCGCACAAGAGCCAGTCCAGGGGCACTGGTAACGATCTTACTTGGCTTGCCGGGTCTTCTCACGCACAGCACATTTCCAAAGGTCTCGGTCAGTAGTCATCGCCCCGGTGAGGCCCAATGTACGAAGGTCTTGCCTCACCACCTCAGCCCAGGTCTTCCTGGGCCTACCTCTTCCACGGGTTCCCTCAACTGTTAGGGTGTGGCATTTTTTCACGCAGCTATCCTCATCCAGTCTCACCACATGTCCATATCAGCGCAATCGTCTCTCTTGCACACCACAACTGATGCTTCTAATGTTCAGCTTTTCTCTCAAGATACTTACACTCTGACGGGTATTCACATTGACATTACACATCCAACGGAGGATACTGGCTTCATTCCTTGCGAGCTTACGTATGTCCTCAGCAGTTACAGCCCATGTTTCACTGCCATGTAGCATGGCTGTTCGTACGCATGCGTCATACAGTCTGCCTTTTACTCTGAGTGAGAGTCCCTTTGTCGCCAGCAGGGGTAAGAGCTCTCTAAACTTTGCCCAGGCTATTCTTATTCTAGCAGCTACACTTTCAGCGCACCCACCCCCACTACTAACTTGGTCGCCCAGATAGCGGAAGCTATCGACTACCTCTAGTTTTTCACCCTGGAATGAGATAGAAGTTGTTTCCTGTTTGTTTACAGTCTTTATTGCACCTGAACATCTGCCACAAACAAAAACTAACTTGCTAGTTAACCTGCCTTTGATGTTGCTGCACCTCTTATGTGTCCATAGCTTGCACCGGGTACATCTTATAGAGTTACTACCTACTCCTTTTCTACATACTGAGCAGGGCCATCTACCTGAAGGGGTTTGTGTTTTATCTACCTTCCTACTTATTAGGATTTTGGTTTTTGCTAGGTTGACTCTAAGGCCCTTCGATTCTAGTCCTTGCTTCCACACCTGAAACTTCTCCTCGAGTTCTGATAGTGACTCTGCAATTAGGGCAAGGTCATCAGCATAGAGGAGCTCCCAGGGGCAACCTGTCTTGAACTCCTCTGTGATTGCCTGGAGGACTATGATAAATAAGAGGGGGCTGAGGACGGAACCTTGGTGGACCCCTACCTCTACCCGGAATTCATTGCTGTACTCATTTCCAACCCTCACCTTACTGGCAGCATCTCTGTACATGGCTCGCACAGCTCTCACTAACCATTCTTCTATCCCAAGTTTCCTCATTGACCACCAGATAAGGGATCGGGGGACCCCGTCAAAGGCTTTCTCCATGTCAACGAAAGCCAGGTACAGAGGTTTATCCTTAGCTAGGTATTTCTCCTGCAGCTGTCTCACTAGAAATAAGGCATCAGTAGTGCTTTTACCTGGCACGAACCCAAACTGCATCTCATCTAAATTGATTCACTCCCTAATTAGTTGGGCTATGACCCTCTCTGTAACTTTCATAACCTGATCTAACAGCTTGATGCCTCTGTAATTATTTGTATCTAAAGCGTCACCTTTACCTTTGTAGCAGTTGACTATGATGCTGCTACACCAGTCATTGGGTATGACTCCTTCGTGTATCACCTGGTTCGTAATACGGGTGACTAGGCTATAGCCAACACTGCCAGATATTTTGAGCATTTCTGCAGTGATTCCTGATGGGCCGGGGGCTTTCTCGGTCTTCATACTCTTAATTGCTTTATCTACCCCGGTACTATCAATTCGGATAGCTGGTCCCTCTATTGGGTCGACATACGGCAGGCTCTCTTCCTCCCATTCATTCTCTTTATTAAGCAATCTATCGTAGTGGCATCTCCAGACCTCTTTCTTTGCATCCTCATTTAGTGCAAGCGTACCATCATCCATGCGAACACATTTCTCTCCTACAACATCACTATTCTCTCTCCTACACTGTCTTGCAACACGAAATACCTCGAGTCTTTGGTCCTCATGGCGCAGAACATTGGCAAATCTTTTCTTATCTGCTTCCCCTCTGGCTAAATAAACCTGTCGCCTAGCCTCCCTTCTGGCACATTGGTACAATTCCCTGCTACCACCATTCTTCCAGTCCTTCCAAGCCTGTTTCTTTTGTCTAATAGCCCTGTCTACCTCCTTGTTCCACCACCACGTTACTCTGGGTCAGGAGGGGACCTTACACCACCCACAAATCTGGTCGGTGGCTTTCAACAGGTTGTCCCGCAGAAATCTCCAATTGTCTTCCACGTTGTATGATGCTATATCCCCTTCTATTTCGTTAAATGCTTCAAGTAACTTGTCTCTAAGTCTCTGTCCATTTACAGGGTCTTTAAGCTTCCACACCCTTCTCCTCCAAGCCTGTCTAATTCTGGGCACCCATTTTGCCTTGATCCCAAAGTCGCTAACTACTAATCTATGTTGTGGGGTACATTCTTCGCCTGGGTAGGTTTTGGCATTTATAAGCCGCCCTCTTTCCCTATTTCTGGTGAGGATGTAAAACCAATATCGTAGCTGGGCCTGGTCAAGTAAAGCCAATACTGTAGCTGGGGGCAGTGCCCCTGGCTAGATCCAGTGCTGGTGGCATGCAAAAAGCACCAACCAATCATTACCGATGCTAGTACCCCCAGACTGGCTCCTGTGGTGGTGGCACGTAAAAAGCACCCACTACACTCTTGAGTGGTTGGCTTTATTAGGAAGGGCATCCAGATGTAGAATCTCTGCCAGATCAGATTGGAGCCTGGTGTGGCCACCTGGCTTGCCAGACACCAGTCAAACTGTCCAACCCATGCCAGCGTGGAAAACAGACGTTAAACGATGATGATGATGATATATATACACATATATAATTTGTTGCAGTGATGCTAAAATAGGGAACATCGATGCATCATTTGTGGAAACAAGAAATGTCAACATACTTTAGTTTGGATGATGCAAAGGAAAAAAACAACCACCACCCAGCTCCACCTTCCCGTTCCAAACACTTCCCTCTTAGCAGTGGCAGCTTTTCCCTGGTCATTTCTGCCCTGCAAGTTTAAATTACAACCTTACTGGTGCTGGCGGCATGGAAAGAACATCCACTCCACTTTCTAAAGTGGTTGGCATTTGGAAGGGCATCCAGTCATAGAAAACCCTGCCAAAGATGACACTGGAACTCAATGTGGCCCCATAACTCATTGGTTCCCAGTCAAGCTGTCCAAGACATGCCAGCACAGAAACAAAACAGACATTGATTGATTGTGATAATGATGATGATGAGAATATGACAAAGAGAGAGAGAGTGAGAGAGAGAGGGAGAGATGATGATGATGAGAAAGAGTGAAAGAGAAGAAGAGAGGGGGAAAGACATACTTCATTGTTATTGGAGAACTTCTCACAAGCCGTAACACAAAGCTCCATTGTCTCAGTCTTCATCTCATCCATCATGTCTGAATGCTGCAATAAAAAAAAAAAATAAAAGACATTCACCCATCATCATTATTAATCTTCTGCCTAACAACTCCCGTTTTCCACCATCTTTCTTTTTGCATCTGTGAGCTGATTTTGTGATGAATTATGGGTTTTAAAAAAAATTTTTCAACCACATACCTGTTTTAGTACACTATATAAATTGCTACGTTAATTAATAATTACAAAAAGAAATAATATTTATAAAAAAAAAACATTGTTGCCACAGGAGTGGCTGTGTGGTAAGTAGCTTGCTTACGAACCACGTGGTTCTGGATTCAGTCCCACTACATGGCACCTTGGGCAAGTGTCTTCTACTATAGCCTTGGGCCAACCAAAGCCTTGTGAGTGGATTCGGTAGATGGAAACTGAAAGAAGCCCATCGTATCGTGTGTGTGTGTGTGTATTTGTTTGTTCTCCACCACTGCTTGTCAACAGGTGTTGGTTTGTTTACATCCCCATTAACAAAAGAGATCAATAGAAGTACCAGGCTTTAAAACAAAAGTGCTGGAGTTCATTCATTTGGTTCAGAATTCTTCAAGGTGGTGCTCCAGCATGGTCGCAGTCTTATGACTGAAACAAGTAAAAAATAAAAGATTAATATGTTTTAAAACTATTTTTATTATTCCTAGAAACTTCCAAACATTCAGTTGAAACTTCCTAAATCCTACATTTTCAGAGAAATTTCCATATTTTTCATTAGTAGGAATGGTTTAGACCAGTGGTTCTCAAACTTTTTTCTGGTTGCCGCCCCCTTGACATCAAGGCCACATTCCTAGCACCCCCACCCCAACCAACCATCACACACATAGACCTCTCTCTCTGAAGCAAACTCAAAGCAACTGTATTTCATAAATAAAACTTAACCAAACGAACCCATTATTTTGTTGCTTTTACATGAATCACCATCCCATTAAGCCCCACTTTTTACATGACTTGTTACTCTATTATTGCCCCACTTTTCTTCAATGCCCCCTTGGAATTTTCCACTGCCCCACTGGAGGTGGGCAACACCACTGGATTAGGTCAATGGTTCTCAACCAGAGTCCACGTGACCCTTAGGTGGGGGCCAAATAAAATTTTGCGGTTATAATTTATTTGCAATAAACTGTTTCTACTTCTACAATACACAAAATATTTTAACAATTTTTCTTTTTATACAATTCCTAATCCTGTTATAAATTTGAATGATGTTTTTATGTTCGTTAACTCCTCCTAGACTGTTGGTACAAGGACAACGAAACTCAAACCAGCAACTCCCCTAATCCCAGGGAATGTCCTAAAGGGGCCACCTAATTGGGGCACCACTGACCTCCCCTATTTTTACTGCATTTAAACTAAATACATTGGTGACCAAATCGGAGCAATGACAACGAATTTCATGCCATGAACTCCCAGGGAGTATCATAAGGGGGTTCAATTTCTGAAGGGCTGCTTAAATGGGGCTCCACTAACACCCCCCCTCCATTTTTTTACTGCATTTACCTCACTCGCGCTTAGCTTTACATATGTCTCATCAAAACCCCATGGCCAGTGGCTTATAACCTTTCTTCAAAATCTTCAGATTTTCCTATAAACTGGCCATAACTATCTTTATTTAGATTGTGCAGGTGACATGTAAAAAGCACCATTTGATCATGGCCAATGCCAGTACCGCCTGACTGGCCCTCGTGCTGGTGGCATGTAAAAGCACTCACTACACTCTCGGAATGGCTGGCGTTAGGAAGAGCATCCAGCTGTAGAAATCTTACCAGATTGGATTGGAGCCTGGTGCAGCCTTCTGGTTTGCCAGCTCCCAGTCAAACCATCCAACCCATGTGAGCATGGAAAGCGGACGTTAAACAACGATGATGATGATGGGGATGATGATATGTGCATATGTGTGTGTGTGTATATATCTATATATATATATATATATATATATATATATATACTGTATATTTGTTGAGCGATGGTAGGGGGAAAGGTGGAGGGGACAGGTGGAGGAGGAGATTGGGAGGGTTGGCTTGAGAAGGGAGAACGCCCAAAACTGGGCGAGATAGAGTGAGGGCGGTTGCTATGGAAGTGATATAAAAAGTGATTTCCTTCGTTATAAAAAGTAAAGTAAAATGGTGAAGATATTTATATTCTGAAGGGGAAAGCAGCAGTGGCAGGGGGGGGGGGAACTGGTTCCCAAATGTACCTGAAACTGATCCTAAATGTGATTCACCCCTCAGCCATCCATGCAGCTGTCTATACACACACTCTCTCTCTCTCTCTTTCTCTCTCTCCCTCATATCTTCTATATCTGATATTTACATTCAACACAACATTTCTACGGTTGTGTTTCTCTTTTTACATGATAAATATCTCTGACATATTACTTGTAAACCCTCAATAATAATAATAATAATAATAAGAGAGAACTTCTGACTTGTCTCTTGAGGTCTCTGGGTGAGACTTGGATCCAACTTGTACAAATGCAAAGCAAAACTCAAACATAAAATAATAATAATAATAAACATAAAATAATAATAATAATTATTGGTATGATCATAAACCCGAAGGCATCATCGAAAATGATAATGCAAAGATCCTGTGGGATTTTATGATTCTGTGCGACCATGAGATAGAGAATAGGAAGCCAGACGTAGTCTTAATTGAGAAAGAAAGTAAACTATGCTGGATCATAGATATAGCATGCCCAGCTGACAACAAGGTATGCGATAAGGAAGAAAGAAAAGTCGATAGGTATGACAGGTTAACTTGGGAGGTTAAGCAGTTGTGGTCGATGAAAACGGTGGTAGTAGTACTAATAATTGTCGGAGCCCTGGGAACAGTTATCAAAAATCTCGAGAAGTACGTGGAACAAATAGGAGCTGCAATAAGGGTGAAGCACTTGCAGAAAACAACACTATTTGGAACCGTTCGAATACTCCGGAAGGTGCTCGAAAAATAAGAGGTGTTACCTTAGTTCAGTGATAGTGAACAGCTGACTCCGTAGTACATCTCCCGCGTTAGAAGCTGTGCAGAGGCAATGATGATGATGATGATGATGATGATGATAAAAACAAGATAATAATAATAATAATAATAATAATAATAAATTTTGGTACAAGACTGGCAATCTTGAGGGAAGAGTGTAAATGGATGACAATAACACCAGGTCTTGATTAGTACTTTATGTTCAGCCCTCATTGACTTCTTCTAAGTTCCATTTGGAAAGGGAAATGAGAGTAGAGAAGAAATGCTATCTCCCAGTGAATTTGTGAAAAATGGTTAGAGTGAATGGCCCTACTTTAAGTATGCCTCTGTAGAGTGGAGAACAACGGTTGGACGTGGGCCCGTGCTTTGGTGGTGAGGGTAATCCTGGATCTCTGGGGATCCTTGATTGGTCTTAATTGGAAGTTCTTCTATATCAGAAGGACTGAATCATTCATGCTATCATATTTTTCGTATACCATGTATATTTTTATCTCATTTCACCATCTAGCCCTTTTCCTTCCCCTCATCTTTTATGCAAACTCCCACATAAATTGTAGACTGTCCTTGTGATGTCCTCCTCATCTATGCCCCCCTGGCTAATAAAAGAAATCACCATCATCATCATCATCGTCATTATTATTACCTCTACCTTGATGAAGGCAGAGGTATTGTTTTCACTTGTGTTTGTTTGTCCGTGAACAAGATATCTCAAGAACTGCCGGATGGATTCGGATGAAACTTTCAGGAATGTTTGACCTCATGACTGGTACGAACTGATTAGATTTTGGGATCAATCCAGTACTGGACAAGGATTCTGGATTATTTTTCTTGTTTTTTTACTTAATTTTTGAGAGCAGTCATGTTCAATTTTAACATTCTCGTTTGTGAGAGCAATCAAGTTTATTTCAGATATTCTTATTTTAAAAATCATCGCTGGCTAATCGTTGAGAGGACATTGGTGTTGCCTTGGCGGAGGTTTGCGCTCTCTGAGTGCTTTATTATTATTATTATTATTATTATTATTATTATTATTATTATTATTATTATCATCATTATCATTATTATTATTATTATTATTAAAACAGCAAGCTGGCAAAATTGTTAACACTTTGGGCAAAAGGCTAAGTAGCATTTCTTCCTGCTCTTTACATTCTGAGATCAAATCCTGCTGAGGTCAACTTTGTCATTTGTCTTTTCAGGGCCGATACAAAAATGTACCAGTTGAACACTGGGGTTGATGTAATCGATCCCACTGTTCAACTGGTACACTTCAAAATCTCAGGCCGTGTGCCAAACTAGAAGGGATTATTATTATTATTATCATTATTATTATTATTATTATTATTATTATTATTATTATTATTATTATCTAGGAAAGGTTATATTTAGAATGGTCCTTTGCCTTTTGAGAAGAAATCTAGTCAAAATCAATTTCGTTTCTTATTCTCCCAGGATCATGAAAATACATACCAGTCATATACAAAGGAACAGTTGTTCATTGCCTGTCCATCAAAATTTGTGTTCTTGTGTTAGATTTTTTTTAAGGGTTAAACCTTTAATGGAATGATGCTGTTCCAACCAGGAATCGAAACCTGGAAGTGAGGTAGATTCGCCGAGTTTAACATTTCAATATAACGCACACTTCCACATAAAAAAATAAATAAATAAACTCGGGTCTTTAATATCCAAGTGTCGTCAGTCAAACGATTTTTTAAAAAGAATTAAATTCAAACGTATTGATTCCTTACATAGACCCAAAGTTTCACATTTAGGATAAGGGAAAATGAGATGGTGTGACGTTCATGCATTTTTAAATGCAAATGAAACAGCTTTAAGCGGGTGGTGAGCGAACCCTGATCACGGATTTAACTTGCCGGTACGCTGAGTAACATCATATAATTATAATTAATTAGGTATAAAGCTTTATAGTTAATTAGACAGAGCATAAAATAAAATAAAAAAATTTAGTTCGGGAATCTAATCAAAGATTTATGAATGCAAATGGAATTAGATAAGATAAAAATGTTATCGTAATCAAAAATCTGCGACTTACTCGTATAAGTGGGTATGTGTGGGCAGCTCGTTTAGTCTCTGGTTCCTTCTTATCTTCTGTGGTTTCTGCCATGGCCTCTACGAAGATCACGGCGAGTCTGGAAACTTTTTCGCAGCGATCTTTTGCACCCTTCTCGGATCTCTAAGTCGTTTATCGCAATGTCGGTCGATGTTTGTTTATTGATGTTAAGCCGGGCTGTTTGTGGTTAGTAACCAGATGCGAAGCCACTCCGAGGCTTTGTCACTGAGGTTGTTACGAAGCTTTATTTATCAGTAGATTAACTCTATGTGGGCCTCCACTGAATTGCTGAGGTTAGCGGTGACGGCGGAGGATAGAAAAACAAAATAAACCCGTTACCGAAGGTGTCCGAACATAATATTAGTATGTGATTGTATCACGTTTCGTATTGTCGACCGAGAATGAAGTAGGTAGGGGTGTAAGATGCTTAACGAGGGTGGTGGGGGAAGAGACTACGATACCAAACCTCCAGTAGTAAATAACATCTAGTAATACAACCACCGGCTGCTAAATAATCACCGGTTTAAACATTACAGACACCATAAAAATATGTAAATTAATATGCAATTAAGCAGAGCACCTGCTCAAGAGTTAATGCCCTTTATTGAACGGGGGCTGAGTCAGAACTTCCCTGGAGACGTAAAATTACTGTCTGGATTCCTTTCCAAAACTCCAGTCTGTCTCCCTATGACTAATGCCGGAGGAGGTGGGGTTGTGCTGATTTATACAACGATACATAGGTACATCAGCTTCGGCAAATTGTTCGAGAGGTGACGGAAAATTTTGGAATATTTTTCCAAGGAAGAACAGCACCATCGAACGACGCATGTTTCCAGCGAGTTGAGAACACTCCGAAGTTTATTTTGATTACATTATTGGAATTGTTTCAATTCCTTTATAGCATAAGTGTATACAAGACAAACACGAACGATTCTTCACCCACTTCCACCCTGTCTCTAGCGTTAATTAACCATCCACGAATGATATATACATATGTCTAATGCTGCTGTTTAAATCTCAACTGGAAATCCAGACATTTGATATTTGATATCTTTATAAATAGTATCACACTCTGAGATCAGATTACGTTAGATAAATAAAATATACCGTTTTTATTTGTTTGTTTGTTGTTTTTTCAAATATTTATCAAGAGTGTTTGGTTTATGCTGGATTAAATCTCTCTTAATTAAGCGAGACAGTTTACTGCCAGACAAATAAATGATGATGTCGTGATGTTGACCCGGAAACAAAATATTTTCAGGGGTCAAAGTACAAATATTTTCTAACAATTTTGGGGGCAAATACCGTAACTCTCCTATTCAGTAAAATTAAAAAGGAAGGAAATGTGTCGGATATTAAAGTTCCTTATAGAATCTGTCTCTCTCTCTCTCTAGACAGATAGATAGACAGACAGATAGATAGACAGAGAAACTGACACAGATAGATAGACAGACAGACAGACAGACAAACAGACAGATAGATAGATAGATAGACAGACAGACAGACAGATAGATAGATAGACAGACAAACAGATAGATAGACAGACAGATAGATAGATAGATAGATAGACAGACAGAGAAACTGACAGATAAATAGACAGACAGATAGAGAGATAGACAGACAAACAGACAGACAGATAGATAGATAGATAGATATAGATAGACAGACAGATAGATAGATAGATAGACAGACAAACAGACAGAAAGATAGACAGCCAAGCAAAGACGCACACACACACAGGAACCATTTTGTAATTTGGCATTCTTGGGATTATGCTATTGTATAAATAATAATATTCCCACTTTGTTACCTAATACATGGGCCCCTATTTGTTCTGACTCTGGAATTTGGAACACCAATATGTATGCATGCATGTGTGTGTGCGTGTATGTATGTGTGTGCGTGTATGTATGTGTGTGTGTTAGAAAGCCTGGCAGTGACAGAAAGGTGAGCATGTAAACATTCCTTCTATGCTTTTGATGTTCAGGAAATACGGAGAGCGATGGACTATTTTCACACTTAGCTGCTCCTCAGAAGAGATATATCTGGTTCCCTTCTGGTATTAGCCTAATTTAGGACTGCTTTATATAAGAGATGAATATTTTATGCTATGAACAAAGGAAAGAAACTGGATACATCCCTGAGGAACAGTCAACAAGCTATGGGATGGTCAGTCAGGACACTCCCACCTCTTATTTGTCTTTTTGTATATCAAAAGTGAAGAGAAAATATGTTTCCATTGTTATATTTCTTTTACAGCTGGAATTTTTCTAATATTTAAATGTATTCCAGGCCTTCTGATTCATTGTATATTGTGCATAAAATATCTTTATACACATATGTATATAGGCGCATGAGTGGCTGTATGGTAAGAAGCTTGCTACCCAGCCGCATGGTTTCAGGTTCAGTCCTACTGTGTGGCACCTTAGGTAAGTGTTTTCTACTATAACCTTGGGCCAACCAAAGCTTTGTCAGTGGATTTGGTAGATGGAAACTGAAAGAAGCCTGTCGTATATATATATATATATATATATATATATATATATGTATTGTATGTGTAATTGTGTGTCTGTTTGTCTGCCTACCATTGCTTGATAACCGATGCTGGTGTGTTTACATCCCTGTAACTTTGCAGTCCAGCAAAAGAGACTGATAGAATAAGTACTAGGCTCACAAAGAATAAGTCCTGGGGTTGATTTGTTCAACTAAAGGTCGTGCTCCAGTAAGGCTGCAGTCAAAGAGTAAAAGAACACACACACACACACACATATCTACAAGAGTTGGACAAATTAATGGTAACACCTAGCATCATAGCATCATAATTTTGAAAATATCTATAAAACCATCAAAAGCTTGTTTGTTTTTATGTTTTTTTCATTCATTATTAGTGTTGCTTAATATGTTTTGCTAAAATTGCTGCTTCTTTTCAAATATCATCAGAAAAAGATAATTAAAATTCATTAAAATGACAGATCTATTGGACTTTCAAAGTGGTCAAATTGTTGGTGCTCGTATGACAGGCGCTAGCGTAATGAAAAGAAGCCGAAATGTTTGGTGTATCAAGAATTACTGTCTTGAAAGTAATGACAGCCTTTGAGAAAGAGGGAAAAACTTCCTCATTGAAACAAAACTCTGGCAGAAAATCAAAACTTTCAGATAGGGACCATCGGACTCTTACACATATTGTTAGAAAGGATCACAAAAGTACAGCTCCCAGAATTACTGCAGAGCTTAATGACCACCCCGAGAACTCAGTTTCCACAAAAACTGTTTGCCGGGAACTGCACAAAGCCAGATTTCACGGGAGAGCTGCAATCAGAAAGTCACTGCTTTCAAAAACAAACGTTGCAAAGCATTCAGAGTGGAACAAAAACCTACAGAATTGGTCCCTGGAGCCGTGGAAGAATGTTATTTTCTCAGTGGCATCTGATAATTTCATGTAAGCATTTTATGTAGCACAACCAATATATAGAATGCGAATCAACAGAAACAACGTCATTTCCTATCAATTCCTTATGTACTGCTCAGTAGTCGTGCAAGATTGTTGCCTTGCACATGTGTAGGTGTGGTGGCTATCATGCATCGACATACAAGTAAGCCGCCGAATTGCTTTCATAGTGGTTCGTTGCTGGATAGAATACTTTGGATCGGGGTAACTTCGTTATTTCTAATATACTTGACATCATTAGAAGGTACTGTGCAAGTATGTACCTGCAAATGCGGCATAATAAGGGAATTTCGTTTATAAAATTTAGTGGTTTTACCAATTGGAGATGTCATGTCGAAGGATTTCACAAATTACGAGATATCATGTCATCACTTCCGGTCGATTTCCTTTCGTTTGTTTCGATTGCCTAAACTATGTGTTAACTGTAATTTGTCTTGTCTGCGAAAGCATCTTGACCAGCCGAAAAAAAAAAAAAAAAATAGCCAACCGTTTACAGTTGCACATTGTATTTAATAAAGTTTAATTACTGGACAAACGCAGAATTGATTTTAAACCTATAAGGGTCTTTTGTAATATATCATGTTCTCAAGAAGGAACACAACTGATGTGTCGGTTATTTATTAAAGAAAAGAATAATTATGTAGAAACGCAGTAAACTTTTACGAAGAACGAAATTTATGACATGTTGCTGCTACCATATATACAAAGTTATTTCCCGTTTCGTCATCCGTACTTTTCAATGGCTTGTAAACATTGAGACATAAAGATGTCGCGGTTTTACTTTCTTCTGTGATTCTTATCAATCTTTACAGTAAATCTATGATTTAAATCCATATTTAATAGAATCCCTTTAATATATCGATCCCCATAATAAGCTTAAACAAAGCCTAACCATGTCGAAGCCAGAGATAAACGGTAAAGTTCTTAATTTATTGAAAGAACTGCATGTGGGTCTCTCAAGTACCGACCCCTATCAAGTGATGAGTTCCCTGGACACTGTTGTGGCCCTTATTTCAGCTTCTAAAATTACTGCAGGAGACGAAGGTAGTTTAACCAGGAGGGCTCAGGCTTCCAGTGATCCCTTACTCAACCAGTATTTTCCAAGTTATGGCGAAAAATCTCAAGCAAGAAGTTGTTTCCTTCAGAACCATTTTTCGCGTTTTGTTGATGTTCTTCTTTCGAAACTTTCTCTTGAATGGGTGGAAAAACTGGACAAAACCAAACTGGACGTTGCTTTAAAAATCGTATTCTTACGTGGGAACCATTCCGCATCCTTCCTAAGTCTTATGCATCATATTTGTTCTTCCAAGTAAGTTTATATCGATTACTATTAATTATCATTGTTATTGATTTCTTACCAACAGCTACGAGTGATCAAACAAATTTATAAATATAGATAAATGGGTAAATGCTGTGTTGTGAGGTTCATGCGTTTCTCAGCAACTTTGTTTCTGGGTTGTTCCTAATCAACCACGTTGATAATTTAGTCCTAGAGTAGAAGGTATGAAACGGGGGTACCAGAGATAATTTGGTTCTGAAAATAATGTGTATCATTTTTTAACATCGACATCGACATAATAACACAAATATTTTAGGGGAAGGTATGATAGTTTAAATTGATCTCCCTATGCGACTGGTATTTTATTTTATCAAAACCAAATTGACGTCAGCAGAATTTGAATTCGGAACTTAATTCAAATCCCACAGATATAAGGAATAATAATAATTGTTTTAAATTTTAGCACAAAGCCGGCAATTTTAGGCGTTGGATACGTCGATTACCGTACTCAATTGGTACTTATTCTATCGACTCCGAAAGGATGAAAGGCAAAGTCGACCTCGGTGGAATTTGAATTTGGTACGTAAAGAACCGGAAGAAATGCTGATAAGCATTTTGTCCGACACGCTCGAAACTTCGATGAACAGAAATTATCCAAGTAAAAGAGTCCCCTTCTCTCAACGAGTGACCCTCTATACTACCTATTCCATTAGACTAGAAATAGCAGCCAAGTCTTCGTCAAACCGCACTGTACCTTCCTTTTAAATAAAGTACACATTGGATAATGCAGTCCCAGGGATATTACCCACAAAAGGCAGGATGGTCTCGACTGGACAGGCCCTGATTACCCTTCGGTTTACACGGCATTCGGTTTCCAATTTTGGTTTGGGTTGAATTTATTTCCTTCAGATATTTCGTTTTGTTTCGGTTTTACATTTTACTTTCATTTCATTTGTTCTTTGGTGAGATAGACCGAGTTCACAACCTGTGCCTCTCAGCCATTTCTTGGACCCCTTTGATTCCTGTTTTACCCAGGGAGTGCGACCTTCACAACCCTTCGATGTCTTAAAACTCCTATTTTTATGATTAAGTAGTATTAGGAATTGTATTGAAAAGATCAAAATATTTTGGGCATTGTTGAAATATAACCAATTCGTTGGAGATAAATTTTAACAACAAAATCTTACATGGACCGCCAAGGGCTATATGGAGCCCAGTGGTGGAAGAATCCTGGTGGAATAGATTTTAGTCTTTTATGCTTTTAGGGATGCTAGGGTTGGAGGAATCGGTGTAATGGCTGGCAAGGGTGAATGGAGTGTGGTGGTATGCGCATGTGTTGAGGAAGGATGAAGAGCATGTTCTGAAGAGAGTGCTAGAGTTTGAGGTGAATGGACTGCAAAAGCAAGGTAGACCGAGGAAGACGTGGAGGGGACAGGTGGAGGAGGAGATTGGGAGGGTTAGCTTGAGATGGAAGGATGCCCAAAACTGGACAAGATGGTATGAGGATGGTTGCTATGACATTAAAGTAGATCTGACCACTCCTGTTAACGGGGACAAAACCTGGATTTAAAACACTGGATGTTGATGATGATGATGATAGGGCATCCAGCTGTAAAAATCTTCCTAAAACAGTCACAGAAGTCTGGTGCAGGGTTCTGCCTGGCTGGTTCCTGTCAAACCGTCTCACCCATCCCAGCATGGAAGGTGGACATTAAACAATGAGGATGTACCCTTCACTCTACCAAATGTAAATTTCATCTGATTCTTCTGTCAGTAGAGAGGAAGTTCCAAGGGAGTATTGCTGTAGTAGGGCTCAAGAATTTAATAGGGGGTGTGGCAGGTGAGGGTGTGAGATTATAATGAAAAGGTGAGAGGCAGTTGTTTTGAGGTGGTCCACAATTTGACAAGACTAAAAGAAATGGGACATTGTTGTAGTTAAAACAGAAAAATGAATGTTTGTCTTTTATTTTTTCCAGTGCCGGCTACAAACTTAACCGTTGTGTGTTATTATTGGAGAACTTTGTCACTCAGCACTGTTTATTGGATGTCATGTGGGCTGAGTGTATTGTAGAAAAGGGTTCGATTCCACAGAATGACAGTGTCAATCAAGAATTAGTTAATGCCATTATTTCATTGCCTTCAAGAACTGCCAATAAATTGAAGGATCAAAACAGGTAAAAATTCCTTAAGGACCTCATTGCATTTCTTTTTTGTTCTAAAGTTTTAATTTTGGTAAATTTTTACTCTTTTGCTCTCATTTCATTTGAAGGCAAAGTTTATGATTTTTATTTCTATGGCTTTTGGTTTTGAACAAATTTGACCAAACCCTATCAGAAACCACTTGATCTTAAGGTAAACCATTCTTTCAAAGTGGATCTGGTCTAACAGCAAAAGTTTACCTGAATTTTTCCCAAGATCCCTTTAACCATTGGATGTGGCATGCAACAGAGATGTTTGCGTTGGTTTGGTCCTGTACTACGGATGGATGAGGAGAGCTGTGTGAAGAAGTGCCACTCCCAATCAGTGGAAGGAATCCAGGGTAGAAGGAGACCCAGGAAGACATGGGATGAGGTGGTGAAGCATGACCTTCGAACGCTGGGCCTCACAGAGGCAATGACAAAAGACTGAGACCCCTTGAAAGGGGATCGGCCTTGTCACATTCTGTGTCACGCTGAATCTCTCTGAGAACTGCATTAAGGATACACGTGTCTGTGGAGTACTCAGCTACTTGCATTTTAATTTCACAAGCAGGTTGTTCCATTCAGTCAACTGGAACCATTGTTGCCACAATCAATGGAGTGCCAGTTTAAATTCCTGTTTGGGATGACATAAACACCAAAAACAATCAGTAAAAGCAGGGTTTCTAACCACCAAACCAGACTCATTTGCAAATTAGTTATACTTTTCCATAAGTTTATAAAATTTCTGTACATTTTATACAAATTTTTATATAATTTCTATATTTGTATTTTTTTTTTTTGCAAGTTACTTGGTGACCTCACTACTGCAGGTACCATGAAAAAAGTACCCAAATACACACTGTAAATATGTCTTGTACATCTTGGAATTTTTTAATCTTTGGAAGAATTCCTCCCCATTGTTTCTATTCTTTATTACCAATTCTTTCCTTTTACCTTCCTTTGCAGTTTGCATTTTTATCCAACATCTTTCACTAAACTGCTGTGCCAAGACATGCTTCAAGTCCTACACAAAGCTCAGCAGACAGTTAGTAACTGTGAAGATTGTTCTCTTATCTTTGTCTGCCATTTATTTGCTTCCCTTTGTTCTTCGGGTTACTCAGGTAAATATCATTACTTATTAATTAATTAATTTATTTATTTATTTATTTATGCAGCTACAAAAAAATAAGTTCTATGGAATGAAGAGTCCTTGATCTCAGGGAAGAACTGGGATTCCAACAAAGGAGACTTCAAGAATGATGATGACGAAATTGTAGAAAAATGTAGGAGGAAATAATAGAAACTGTTTTAAAATGATTGGAAAACGTCCATCTTCATCTTCATCATCATCATCATCAGTTAGCATTTTCCATGCTGGCATGAGTTGGATGGGTTGACAAGATCCAACAATCCACTGGACTGTATCAAGCTCTGATGTTCACTTTGGCATGATTTCTATGGCTTGATGTCCTTCTTAATGCCAACCACTTTACAGTGTGTACTGGGTGCTTATTTCATGGCACCAGCGCTAGTGAGGTTGCTATGCAGCTTGCAAGATTAAGATCCTCTTTGACATAGGTTACACCAGAGAGGGTGGAGGTGGTTTGAAGGTTGTGAATAAGAGGTCAGAGCACGAGAGAAGGGGCTGGGGCTGAACAGGAAAGGTTGTATGTGGCTGGGGGTGGAGTTGGAGAGAGATTAAAACTAGTGGAAAAGGGTAGCGAGGAAGGAGAACAAGATGTATTTAGAGGTTGCAAGAATGTATGAGAAGCTGAGTGAATGAATGAAGGGAATGAGTGAAGGGTTACTATAATGATGAACAAATGCTGAAGGATGATGTAGGGTGAAGGTGAAGAAAAGGGAAGAGTAGGTGACAACTGTAGAAACTGGGTAGGGTCGGGGATGGGGTGACCGATGATACTTATGGGTTGGGGGAGGTAGGAGAAAGGACATGACTGACAGTGTAGAAAAGGGGTCTGTGTAAAGAGCAGCAGAATTGTAATAATAATAATAATCTTTTCTACTATAGGTACAAGGCCTGAAATTGTGGAGGTGGGGGGGGGGGCTACTTGATTACATCAACTCTACTGCTCAGTTGGTAGTTATTTCATCAACCCCAAAATGGTGGTGGAAGAGACATGACTTGGCCGTGGAGGGTGACCAATGCCATAAAACAGATGTGTGGCTGGAGATGAAAAAGGTCAACTTGTTTCTTTGATGCTGATATTCATTGTGTCCACCCCAGTCTCCCCATCTTCATCCATCTGTCTCATTCTTTTTGACTCTAGTACACTTACCTACCCACCCACCCTTATTGCTTCCTTTATCCCTATTCTCTCTCTCTCTCTCTCTCTCTCTCTCTCTCTCTCTCTCTCTTATATTCACTTTGTACCTTGAGGGTGCACTCTTACACTCTCCTCCTCTCTCTTTCCGTCTGGTGAAACCATGTATTCACCTCTTCAGCAAGACACTTGTTCCTGTTTCTCTATCATATTTTCACATCCTTCACTACTATATCCTGCTCATTTGAAGGGTTCTTGTCTTGTGAGTATTTGGTGACCTCACTGGTGCTGGTGCCATGAAAAAAGTACCCAGTACATTCTGTAAAGTGGTTTGTATCAGGAAGGGCACCCAGTTCCAGAAACCATACCAAAGCAGACATTGGATCATGGTGGAGCTCTGGTTTGTTTGCCACATCCTACCAAATCGTCCAACCCATGCCAGCATGGAAAATGGTTATTAAAATAATGATGAAGATAATGTTTAAGACATGGAGTTTATTATCTTTCAGATGAATTGTGGAATGGAACCCTACCTGAACTGATGAAGAATGCTCAAGAAAGCTTTCTCTGGCAACGCATATGTAAACGGCTTGTGACAGGCGCCCCAGACCGTTCTATTGAAAGTGTGATTGTACCACTTCTGCTGAAAGTCCCTTGGTTTGTATTCACTTGGTTATTGAATGCTGTTTGTATAGATTAGTCGAGGAAAGATTGGAATACCATTTAGAATAAAAGAATTACACCCCAATGCTCTTATTTGTGCACATCTCATTCCATCCCATACAAACATTGTCCAGGTCATAAGACGAAACAAATTGCGGTATTTGTTTCAGTTTTCTAAGCTCTGAGTTCAAATCCTACCTAGGTCAGCTTTGCCTTTTATCCTTTCAGAGTCAATAGAAAAGTACCCAGGGTGGTGAATTAGATAAAAAAACAAAATCCTTATCAAGTCACATAGACTCACAAGGATGGTTTCCATGGTAATATATGTTTCCCCTTGGATGGGATGCCAGTCCATTTCAGGTTTAACCATTTTTGCCAGCTGAGTGGACTGGAGATTTGTGAAATGTAGTGTTTTGCTCAAGAACACAATGCATTGCCTGACCCAGGAATTGAAACTACACTCTTAGTCGTCATGAGTTCAACATCCTAACCACTGAGCCTTGCATGGAGTGGCAGAACTGTTAACCCTTTCCATACTTCAGACATCCCTGGTTTTGTGATATTGGTAGCAGTGATTCAAAACCCCAACCACCAGAGAATCAGTTAAACACCATGAGCGAACCACCATAGTTTCACATGATTGGTCTATTAGTCAACCAATCAGTGTGAAGCTGTGGCATGATCAGGTTTTCTCCAACATTCTAGAATTTGGCTTCTGGTCCCCTATAAAAATTGTTTGACACATGACTTAGAGTGTAGACAGCCAAGGGCCTCTGTTGCCATAGAGATTTGTACAGGTGACTCTGTTTATTTTGGGGCTGACTGCTTGTTGTCACATAGCTTTCTGTAATTTCAGAGCAGTCTGTCTCTCTTCTGGTTGGCAGTTATTAATGTTGTTCATTATAAATAGCCAGATGTCTTTAGGCCTGGCAATAAATATTCATTTAAATGTTCACAAGTTGCTTCTGTTATTCTTCATGTGGCCACAAAACATATCTTTATTGACCAAGACCTTTGGCGATATGCTGTGCTTGAGAAGATCCTCCAAGCCAAGTGAAGTCATAGTCGTGGCTGATGCTGGTGTCACGTAACTGGCACCCATACTGGTGGCACATAAAAAGCACCTTTCAAGCATAGGGTGTCACAGAGGCAATGTGGCCAATGCTGGTGGCATGTGAAAAGCTCCTTTCGAGTGTTGGGCCTCACGGAGGCAATGACCGAGACCTTTGGCATTATGTGGCAGTCGTGAGAAAAAGACCCATCAAGCCAAGTAAAATTACAGTCTTGGCAGATATCGGGGTCATACAATTGGCACCTGTGCCGGTGGCATGTATAAAGCACCTATTACACTCTCGGAGTGGTCGGCGTTAGAAAACCATGCCAAATCAGACTGGAGTTTGGTACAGGCTTCCAGCGTGCCAGCCCTGGTCAAACCGTCCAACCCATGCCAGCATGGAAAGCAGACGGTAAATGATGATGATGATGATGATGATGATCTACTTAATTCAAGTGACAAGCAACTGGCAACAATGCTAATTCTCTATTTTAACATCATTTAAAGCCATCCATTGAAATTTCACATTAATTTATGTTCCAAACACTAGCTTAATATTGACAAACTTATTTCCCAAAATTCTTCATTATTTTCAAAATTAATTGACGCAAAAGCAGTGTATTTCAGCAGAAACATCATCGTTTAACGTCCACCTTCCATGCTAGCATGGGTGGGGCGGTTTCACAAAAGCTGACTAGGCAGAAGCCTGCACCAGACTTCTGTGGGTGTTTTGGCAGGATTTTTACAGCTGGATGCCCTTCCTAACACCAACCACTCAGCAGAGTGGACTTAGTGCTTTTTACGTGGCCCCAGCACAGGCAAGGTCAAATCATGGAAAGAAAATGGTTGCCGTATCAAGTGAAATGCTTTGTGTTATCTGTTCTGGCTCCTTGTCTTCTTATAACAGTAATACCTACAACAACATTGGTACCAAGCTGTATCAGCCTGGCAGAGTTCCTCAAAAAAATCTTGCCCTGGCCTGTATGGTCATCACTGACCACAGAAGCCTATTAGGATGTGGTTTGAGGAATATTTGGCTGTTAATTCTAGCAAGTTGAGTGATCACATAGATGCTGCCATGGTTGACATATAAAGTTGAATGTATCTTGTTGTCTCTCTAATCTATTGTTGTTTGTGTTTTGGCAGGTATGGCATTGTTGAGATGTTTCTTGGTGATGTCGTTCTGGAACGACCCAAAGTCAAATACTTACTCTGTACCAAAATCTTACTTCATCGATATTTCACCAATGTAAGGAAACAATATCATTTTTTTATTATTTTAAAGAGAAGGTTTTCTTTTTAGGACTGCCTGCTTAAGAACTTTGCTTCTCAACCATGTTATTTTGGGTTTAGTTCCACTGTGTGGCACCTTGGGTATCTTGTCTTCTGCTATAGACACAAGCTGACCTAAGACTAGTGAGCGATTTTGGTGGATAGAAACTGATAGAATCCCATCATATGTGTATTTGTGTGAATGTATACTTATCTTGGTCTTACTGGTCTGTAAACAATGGCTTCCAGACTGTGTCATTTGCTTGCAGTCCATTACAAATGCATGTCTAAGCTTCTTGGCTCCAAATAAAAGGATCATTCATTGGTGGCAGTGGCATCGGCCACAAACTACAATTTCTATTTTGATTTCAATTTGATTGAGATTCTGATTGTGATTTTGATTTTGTGGATAATTGTCAGCTCATTACAGCTGTTTCTTACGTAACTTTTTTAATAGAAGAATGAGAACATTACTCCACTATTTGAATCCTCATTTTAATATATATATATGTGTGTGTGTGTGTATATATATATACGTGTACATATATATATATATATATATATATATATATATATATATATATATATATTATTAACAACCTTCTCCAACTAGTTCTCATATTCGGTTAAAATATCTTACGTTTAAGCTGGTTCCCATGCATTTCTCTGAAGAGATTACATTCTTATCAACATCACCTATATGTTGGAAATAAAAGTATTCAGTTAAAATATGTGTTTTACTCCATTTACTAAATTTATATATATATACACACACACACACACACACACACACACACACACATTTACCATATAATTAATGTTTGTAAATTTGTTCTCATTATCATTCTTGTTATTCATGAGAAATGTCTTGTCCTCACTTTGCAGACATTATTGCTCCAAAACATTCTTGGTTATCTGGCTTCTTCTTCCAACCGACGTCCTCTCTTCTTGCAGGTAAATTTCAGAACCTTTCATTAGTTTCCCACAATGCATTTCAATATCTGTTGATCTCTTAATCCGCATGATTTGTTTCCCATGTGGTGAGTAACCCTGCTGCTCACCCTTCCATCACACATCCTTCGTATCAGTGTCCAGTGCTGGGGATTGAGCATCGACGTGGGTTTGTGAGGGCCCTTTAGTTGTGTTAAGGACCCATGTGACTTAGTGGTTAGGGTGTTCAGCTCATGATCATAAGGTCGTGAGTTCAATACTCAGTAGTGCATTATGTCCTTGAGCAAGACGCTTTATTTCACATTGCTCCAGTCCACTCAGCTGGCAAAAATGTATTGGACCTGTAATTCAAAGGGTCCAGCCATGACACTCTCTGCATCATGTTGAATCTCCCTTAAAACTACATTAAGGCTACACATGTCTGTGGAGAGCTGAGTCACTTGCATGTTAACCTCATGAGTAGGCTGTTCAGATGATTAGATCATCTGGGACCTTTGCCATCATAACCGATGGAATGCCTGTTATGGATGCAGCTACCCCTCATATGCTGGTGCCACAGCAAAAACACACTCAGTACACTTTGTATAGTTGTGAAGACACGATGCCTCTTATGTGCTGAGGGCTCAACGATGGCACCCCTCTACACTCATTTAAGTGAAAAGGGTTGTTGCACTTCTTTAATGCCAGCCCCAAGGAAAAAGAACAGCCAGTACACACATTGTGAGCTGGTTGGTGTTATAGGAAGAACATGTAGCCTTTGAAACTATGTCAAAAACTAAACACGATTAAAATGTGGCCCTTTGACCCATCTAGGTGAGAAGTGGTTCTGAAGATTTGTTCAGACCATCCATAGTGACCTATCCAACAGAATAAAAGGAGGATGTAAAAAAATAATGGATAATCCTTCCTACTATAGGCACAAGGCCTGAAATTTTTTTTGTGGGAGTGGGGGGGGGGACTAGTTGATTACATTGACCCCAGTGTTTCACTGGTTCTTAATTTATCGACCCCGAAAGGATGAAAGGCAAAGTCAACCCTGGCAGAATTTGAATTCAGAACATTGCGACGGGCAAAATGCCACTAAGCATTTCATCTAGCATGCCAATGGTTCTGCCAACTTGCTGCCTTAATTATGATGATGATGATGATGATGACTGAAGTGGTTCAGTTCATTTCCATCATAATTCTAAACCATTTTTGGACATTATTATAACTCCAAGGAATTTACATATACACCATCATTATGATGATGATGATGATGATGGTAATGGTGGTGGTGAGGAGGAGGAAGAGGAGGTGGACAGTAGTGCAATGATGTGTGTTGAAATAAAATATAACTAAATGAACCAGAATCAAGGTGTAGAACCAGTTTCTACTAATTTTATTTTTATTTTTGTTTTATTGTTATTTTATTTTCTTCTATCTTTTTTCAGGTAATCAAAAACCTTGTGAATGTGTGGGGTGACACGAGTGCCATACGACACACCTCCTATGAACAACACTACTACATCTCATCTGCTATTGTCATCTCTAATGGGTTCCTCTCTGATAAAGAAGACCAATCGCTACGGAAAGGTGGGTTCCCTCTATTTTCTGTCCCTTATGCCGACCCTTTTTGCTCATTGCACCCCATCTTTCATTTCCCATCACCCATATTGACTGCATCCTCCTCACCACCCTGAGTCCCTGGCTCTTCATAGGCCCATGTATTACAGACTGCATTAGACTCCCTTATGCAGCACTGGCATGGGTGCGTTAATGAGGCACCTGCACTTACAGCAAGTGGTTGGCACTAAGAAGGGTATCCAGCTGTGGAAACCATTCCAAAATAGGCATTGGAACCTGATGTGGTCTTCTGATTACTTAGATCCTGTCAAACCATCCAATCCATTCCAGCATGGAACGTGGACATTAACCCTTTCATTATTGTCTTTCTGTTGAGATGCTCTGTGTTTCTTTCAATTAATTTTAAATATAACCAAGAATTTAGTAAAATAACTTAGTTATCATTAAGATAGTGTTAGGAACATAAATTGTGACTACAGTTTGGTGGAAGATTTTTAATTGAAAACTTTTGAAAATGAGACAATTGTACCACAGAACCTGAGGTGATTTCAGCCAGGTTGGTATCAACAGAGTTCAGAATTGTTTCTCTATTATATATTTTAACCCTTTTGTTACCATATTTCTATTGAGATGCTCTGTGTTTCTTACAATTACTTTAAATATAACAAAGAATTTAGTAAAATAACTTAGCTTTCATTCAGCTAGTGATAGGAACATAAATTGTGACTAAGGTTTGATGGAAGATTTTAATTCAAAACTTTTGAAAACAAGACATTTGTACCACAGAGCCAGAGGCTGTTTCAGCTGGGTTAGTAATGAAAGGGTTAAGTGATGATGATAGACGTGTATGTGTGTGTGTGTGTGGGGGGATGTCTCCTTGTCTTAGCATCACATAATAGTCGTAAATGAGCATCGCTTATACAAGCAATGGCGTTGGTTTCTAATATGTATTCTTCTTCTCATTTGTAGATCTAGTGTCCTCTATAATGTATGGGATGCAGAATCACCTGGAAAGCATTAGTGGTGACATTCATCGTCTCGGAATGGTAGTCACAGAACTGATGGTTGCCAAACTTCAACCAGATGGGGCTGAATTGAAGTTCGGTGTAAGTTCTTTGTTGTCCTGTTGCACCTTGAAGTATCAGAATGTTTTTGAAACTTAATTAGTTTTTGGTGTTGGTTATTCTAGATCGAAGTAGGTTAATAGGGAGGTTAAGGTACATGACTACTGACCACTGGGTCATGAGTTCAATCACTGTTACAGTCATTCATTCGAACTTTGAACTTAGAAGAGGGATTATCTCTGCCTGAAAAATAAAATGTAACATCTGTCTGACTGGGAAAGACATTTGTCGTCAGTGAATGAATGGTTCAGTTCCTCTGTGTGTGTGTGTGTGTATTGACAACAGTGTGTGTGCAAATACTGACAGCAGTGTGTGTGTATTTGTACTGGCATTAGTGTGTGTGTGTGTGAGTTATAATTGGTGTAGTTGATAGTGTTGATTGACTAGGCTCCATGGCAACAATTTTTGTCTCCATTATTTACATTTGACAGATATTTGTCCTCATCTTGTTTCTTGTTAATGTTTCGGCTGATATACCCTCCACCCTTCATCAGGTGTCTTGGGGAAATTTCGAACCTAGGTTCTCATTCCTAAGGTATTTTTTGATGTGTTAGGATGCCAAGCGAAATACTTAGCGGTATTTCGTCTGCTGTTACGTTCTGAGTTCAAATTTCGCCAAGGTTGACTTTGCCTTTCATCCTTTCGAGGTCGATGAAATAAGTACCAGTTATGCACTGGAGTCAATGTAATTGACTTAATCCCTTTGTCTGTCCTTGTTTGTCCCCTCTATGTTTAGTCCCCTGAGGGCAATAAAGAAATAATAATAATTATTGTTATTCAGGTCACTGCCTGGAATCAAACTCGGAATCTTGGGGTTAGTAGCCTGTGCTCATAACCACTATGCCACATGCCCAGGGGCGTATGGGAAGGATATGAAAATATTAGATTTATAAGCCCTAAAATTCACTCCATAAGTGACCATGGGCAGATGGCATAGTGGTTAAGAGTGCAGGCTAGTAACCCCAAGATTCTGAGTTCGATTCGCAGTAATGACCTGAATAATAATAATAATAATAATAATTACATCGAAAAATACGTTAGGAATGAGAACCCAGGTTCGAAATTTCCCCAAGACACCTGATGAAGGCTGGAGGGTATATCAGCCGAAATGTTGTGTTAACAACAAACAAGATGAGGACAAATATCCGTTAAATGTAAATAATGTAAATAATTCCTCATCTCTTAAATATAGAACTGAATTTTTGTCTCTTCACAAAATATTCCCTGTATCCCTGTCAATATCACTTATTTCTCAATGGTATAATCCATTTATGCCAATATGTGTGTGTGTATTTGTATATTATATCAAACGTTGACAGCCAGACTACATCTCTGTGTTGTTCTGTTTCTCTGTATTACTATATCTCCATGTTACTCTGCCTCTGTGTTACTGTATTTCACTGATTCTAACCACATATATATATATTAATTTCTGTCTGTCTCTCTTCTTTTACAGTATGAAATGTCTGATGATATCAAAACACTGCAGCAGTTGGCCATTCCTCCAGACAAACCTAAGTACTGACATCTTCTTATACTGACAGAGTTGATGTATTTGTCCATATACTTCTCTTTCTTTGTTTGTCTGTCTCTTCCTCTGTCTCTCTTCTTTTTTTTCTGTCTCTCCCTCTCTCTCACATACCTTTTCCTCTCATACACATTCATGTACATCTTGTGTCTGTGCAAATTGTTCTCTTTATTTCTGGCTTTAATTAAAATTTAGGGTGGCTGAGAAAATTAGCGAAGTATCTGAAAATGCCACAGAACCTTCTGAAAATGTGACAAAGAAAAATGATCAGGAAAAAATATCAGAAAATCAAGAATCAGATCTTGATAGGTCAGTTGTATATTTGGCAAGTTGATTGTTTTTGTTTTGTTTACTCTCTAACCGTACAAGTACAGTTTGTTTCATTTTAAGTTTTGTTCTGTTTTTTAACCCAAAAAATTGAAATATAATTTATTGTGGTGGGGACACAGTATCTCGTTTTGCAACCATAATCTGCAACCAAGTTTATCAAAGTTTTATAAGTCAAAGTTAGTGTTATATCTTACCTTGTATTAGCAGCAGTGGTGGACTCAGGGGGCCCACCTGCAACTACAATGCTATCATTTAATTTTTTTTTTTTTTTGTTAAAAGTATTCTTTCCAACTGTCTATAAACACAGCCAAGCTGAAATAATTAATGCATTCTTCCAGGAGTGAATAAAAAATTCTCAAACTTGAGGGGATGGGCCCCTTAGATACTAACACGGGCCCCCATATATGAATTCTAATGGCACAGGGACCCACTTGCCATTGGGCAAGCTGGTAACCTGGCCAGTCTGCCACTGATTAGCAATGTGTTGTTTTCATCTTTAAGTGTATCTCTACAGATTTTTTGAAGAGAGTTTAGAGCCAGCCCTGAAAGTTATGACATTCCGCATACAAATACGTCTATGTAAACAATGTGCAGAGATGGAAAAATAGTAATGGGTGTATTTGCATATTTCAGGAGTTCTTGCTCTGTCTTCAGCGTTACATCCAACTTGTTAACCATTCATGAATACATTGCTTAAATTTAATTAACTTTATTTGATATAAGCTGTATTGTCTTTTATATTACAATATTTAAGCTGTTTATTTACATTTGATATTTTCTCTTACACATTCTTCTACCATGACAGCTAAACTGTGCTGTCATTTCTAGCATGGGGAAGTGACAGGTGTAGGCTTCTGTCAGAATGAAAATACAGTTGAGGATGTGTTTAGGAGTTAGGAATCTTTCATTGAAGACAACGTATTTGCTGAACAACCATCACAAATGATTTGTTTATAATGATCAAATGTATGGGTTCTACATCAGCTCTCTCTCTCTCTCTCTCCATCAAATCGACATTGCCTGAACAGGGGCACTGTGTGCCACGCGTCAGGTGGCAGAGAGATCACAGAGCAAGGTGAGATGAAGTATTTTGCTCAAGAACACACAACACACCACCTGGTCTAGGAATTGAAATCACGATCTTGCACTCGTTAGTGCAGCACCCTAACCACTAGGTTATACACCCCCCACTCTGCTACATCATCATCATCATCATCGTTTAACGTCCGCTTTCCATACTAGCATGGGTTGGATGATTTGACTGAGGACTGGTGAACCAGATGGCTACACCAGGCTCCAATCTGATCTGGAAGAGATTCTACAGCTGGATGCCCTTCCTAACGCCAACCACTCCGAGAGTGTAGTGGGTGCTTTTACGTGCCATCGGCATGAAGGCCAGTCAGGCGGTACTGGCATTTTTAAATATATACTGTCACCGTTCTCATTACATTGAAACTGTCATTGGGATCCCTATCACAGAAGGGAGACAATTGAATGTGGTTAAGGGGCCCTCCACCCTGATCTAGACTATATTTCACCCGTATTGTATCGTGTCAACTGTTAGCCAGGTGTTAATTTGCATATTCTTTGTTCAATACATTTTACTGTTGTTGTTGTTGTTGTTGTTGTATTTCTCTGTGTTACAAATTCTGTAAATTACTGTTGGCAGTGATGATGACTTTGAGCCCTTCGACATGTCACATGATAAGCAAGAACAGAAAGTGAAAACACCAAAATACTTAAGGGATTGTATGGAAGGTAAGCAATTATACAGTTCTATAATTAAGAGATAAGGAATTATCTACATTTTTTACCTTATTTACATTTGAAGGATATTTGTCCTCATCTTGTTTGTTGTTAACACAATATTTTGGCTGATATACCCTCCAGCCTTCATCAGGTGTCTTGGGGGAATTTCGAACCTGGGTTCTCATTCCTAAGGTATTTTTTTCTATGTTATAATTATCATCATCATCATCATTTAACGTCTGCTTTCCATGCTGGCATGGGTTGGACGGTTTGACTGGGGACTGGTGAGCCAGAAGACTGCACCAGGCTCAAATCTGATCTGGCAAAGTTTCTATAGCTGGATGCCCTTCCTAGCGCCAACCACTCTGAGAGTGTAGTGCGTGCTTTTATGTGCCACTGGCACAAGGGCCAGTCAGGCAGTTCTGGCAATGACCACACTCAAAAGGTGTTTTTTTTACATGCTACCTGCATGGGAGCCAGTCCGGCGGCACTGGCAACGAGCACGCTTGAATGTTGCTTTTCATGTGGCACCATCACATGTGCCAATAAGGTGATGCTGGCAACAATCATGTTTGAATGGTGCTTTTTACATGCCACCAGCACGGGAGCTAATCCGTAGCCCTGGCAACGATCATGCTCAGATGTACTTTTAATATGTGAATTAATGTAGACTTACCTCGTATTCAATATTTCGGGGTTATAACCCCATTTTCAGGAAATAGATGAATGTTTCCAATGTGCGTGTGTGTGAGCATGTGTGGAGTGGACATGTGCGGAATGGTGTTGCTATAGCAACCAGCTAACTTCCTGCAACTCTCTTCTGTTGTCGATCTTGGGTTATTATTATTTGTCTGTTGTTTTAAAGGACTGATTGGAACCGAAGACCCAGAACGTGTTGAAGCTTGTCTGAAAGTAGCTGAAGAATTGATATCATCAAGTCATTATGGTTTGGCAGAAGTAAGTTGATATTGTCTCTCACAAAGTGGACATGGCTCTTTCGGAAAATCCTGTCTTCATTTTGGTCTTTGACAGCGTTATATTATTACTAGCAGACCCCGTGGATTATCCACAGTTTAATTAGGGACAACCACCAAATATCAAAAATTAAATTTGACATTTTAAATATTTTACATAAAAATTTTATAGGTGCAGGCATGGCTGTGTGATAAGTAGCTTGCTTCTCAACCACATGGTTCTGGGTTCAGTCCCACTGTATGGCACCTTGGGCAAGTGTCAAGAGAGATTTAGAAATGTATTATTTCTAATAATTTATTAATTATGTCTTTATTTTCTTATCTTATTGATATATATATATATATTCTGAAAAAATTTTTTTATATATACACGCTGATATTTGACCTACATTGGACTCCTTATTCGCGTAACCACCGAACCTGGAGCTTAACTATGGTCTATCCATAGCACTTACTCAGCATTACCTGACACCTTTGGGTCTTATTGACACCATTACCTCTCATAACCTATATATATATATATATATATATTTATATATATATATATATATTGGAGCCTGGTGTTGCCATCCGGTTTCACCAGTCCTCAGTCAAATCGTCCAACCCATGCTAGCATGGAAAGCGGACGTTAAACGATGATGATGATGATGATATACATATACATACACACACACACACATTCATGCACTAAGTTACTGTGATGTAATATACTTAAACGTTGAGGTGAGTTTCACTGAATCACTCCAATATGTTACATTGTGCCAGTGCTGTGTGTTGCACCAAGTCCTTGTAAAATCATAGTCCAACACACTGCAGCCAGTTATACAAAAACACTGTAATATTTTAATGTGCTACTACTGTGTGTTACACTGTGTCACTACTATGTAATTACTAAGTGATGCATTAAATCACCATGGTGTGGTACGTTGAGTTACTCTGGTTTGTTACAGACACTCTGATGTGGGTGACACAATATTACTGTTCTATGCCACTATAAACTCATTGTCACATGACTTTATTTACAGATTGCTGCAGAATTTGCCAAAATACTTCTTCACTTGACGGAAAGTCATTCCTTTAGCAGTTTGTTAGAATGTAGACTTAAGGCTCTTGTGGCTCTCTTAGTAGAGTGTCCTGTTGAGGTAAGTCATGTTGTTTACTTTGTCTTTTGTTCTATAGAATGTCCCCTTGTTGCCATGTTCACCTTGTCTCCTTTCTTCATAGAATGTTCTGATAACATTGATGTCTTCATTAGTCACAAAGCCATAGAGATTGTGTGTGTGTGTGTGTCTGTTGAATCTACTCCTTTGTGTGATTATAATTGATATTTGCAGAACCAACAAAAGAAACTCGACATGAATGTTGAAATTGCTAGAAATAAGAGTCAAGTCTTCTTCAGACTACACTTTGTTTTGAAGAAGACAGATAACATTGAATAACGTAGTCTTAGATACACAATGATCAAGGAATGCTAGAATGATAATGGAATGGTGATAGATCTTCTCACTATGGACTGACCCAGAGCTGAACGACAACAGCAACAATACATCATCATCATCATCATCATCACTTAACTTCCTCCTTCCTTGCTGGCATGGGTTGGACGGTTTTACAGGAGCTGGCCAGGCAGGAGCCTGCACCAAACTTCTGCGTCTGTTTTGATAGGGTTCTTTTTTCCTTCTTGGCCTTACACATGTGGGTTTGATGATTCTGCAAATTATTAAATTATTTTTCTTATATGAATTTCTCATTATCATTCACACCCTTGTCATGATTGGCATTGTTTTGGGAGGTCTGTGTGTTTAGATATTCACCATGGAATTCATCATCACCATCATCATCATCATCATTGTCACTATCATCATCATGATTTTCATCACCAATTCTCCTCCTCCTCCTCATCAGTGTCGTTATTATCATCGTTATTATCATCATTGTCATTACCATCAGCAAGATCATCATCACCATTCTCATCGTCATTGCCGTCCCTCCTCCTCCTCCTCCTCATCATCATCATCATCATTGTCATCATTATTTTCATCATCATCATCGTCATCATCATGAGAGACAAAGATGACTATAGCTGAAACACTAATTGCCAGTCATAATTAATTACTAACCGACCCCCTCCCTCCTTCCTTTCTTACAGACAGCCACCTATTTGACGTCCCAAGTCTATGCAAGCAATTACAACATTCGTCAACGGATGGACACACTGGAGGTGAAGCTTTATCTTTACATCTTTCACTCGTTTCAGTCTTTAGACTGTGGCCATGCTGGGGCACCACTTTGGAGAATTTTGGTCAAACAAATTGACCCCACCAGGACTTATTTTCTTTTTAAGCCTGGTATTTATTCTGTTGGTCTCTTTTGCCAAACTGCTAAGTTACGGGGATGTAAACACACCAACACTGGTGGTAGGGAACAAACACACACACAAAAACACTCACACACACATATGTATATATACAACAAGCTTCTTTCAGTTTCCGTCTACCAAATCCACTCACAAAGCTTTGGTTGGGCTGAGGCTATAGTAGAAGACACTTGCCCAAGGTGCCATGCAGTAGGATTGAACCCAGAACCATGTGGTTGGTTGGGAAGGTAAACATAGGCAGAGGCAAGGGTGTGTGGTATTACCCATGCCTACACCTATGTTATTTTTTTTTTTCCCCCCTTTCCCGCTACTCCTCACTTCTTACTGAAAGCACTTTCGTGTCACATCTTTAGTTAAAACCCTCATCATTTGTGCTTCTTTGATTGCATCATTTTAGGTTCTGGCCGTTGCAGTCCAGCAACTTGCTTCACCCAAGAAATCAGCGAAGGATAAGAAAAATGTCACAGAAAATCCTATAAAAGTGTCCCTCATTCAACCAGAGAAAGCTACGTATAATTGGCGTGAAGTGGTTCAGAAGCGAATCGACAGCAAGACCCGTCGTTTTGGTAAAGGTCACAACCGACAACAGCCAGAGGTTGTGGTCAACCGGTTCTCGTCGGTGGCTGGACATTTCTTTTATCCACTTATTAAAAATTATGATAGGTGAGTAAACATCATAGCTTTATTGTAGAATACAATTCTGTATTTAAGAGATGAGGAATTCTGTACATTATTTACATTATTTACATCTGACAGATATTTGTCCTCATCCTGTATGTTGTTAACACAACGTTTCGGCTGATATACCCTCCAGCCTTCATCAGGCGTCTTTGGGAAATTTCAAACCTGGGTTCTCATTCCTAAGGTATTTTTCCATGATGATGTTTACAATCTGACAGGGAAGCATTGAGTTGTGCCTTAAAGTCTTATGCGAAACAGGGGAGGGGCATATTTCCCTGACCCCTTCATCCAACTTCCTTGAGTTTCTTCCGATCCTTTCTAACCTGGATAAGTAAACTTTAAAATAGTGATGAAGATTATGATGATGATAAGTATATACACTCTCTGTTATATATCATCATCATCATAATTTAATTTCCGTTGTCCATGCTGGTAAGCTGGAAGGCTGCACCAGGCTCCAATCTGGTCTGGCAGAGTTTCTACAGCTGGATGCCCTTCCTAATGCCAACCACTCCGAGAGTGTAGTGGGTGCTTTTACGTGCCATTTGTGTGACCCCAGTATCTGCCCAGACTGCAGTCTTGCTCAGCTTGATGGGTCTTCTTCTCAAACATGACATAATGCCAAATGGATTCAGTCATTGCCTCCATGAGGCCCAACACTCAAAAGGCTGGATGCCCATTCCTAACACTAACCACTCCGAGAGTGTAATGTGCCACTGGCATGGGTGCCATTTGCATGACACCGGTATCTGTCACAACAGCAATTTTTCCTGGCTTGATGGGTCTTCTTCTCAAGCACGACATGATGCCAAAGGCATCCTTTGAAAGCTGAAACAATGCAAAGCACATTGTGACTAGTGATGTATAACAATATCCAATAGTCTGGTCCTCAGTCACATGACATCAGTCTTTATACACTCTTTCATACACTGTATATATACCTGCTTCCACACACCCTTTGTATACTCTTTTCTACACTCAGTATCACTCTCTCTATATCTCTCTGTCTCTCTCTCTCTCTCTCTCTCTCTATATATATATATATATATATATATATATATATATATAGACACAAGATGTGATCTATTTCTAGCGCATTAATTGTCCACGTTAGTGGTCGACGTTATTTTTTAAAATGTACCTTAATCCCCTGAGATTGCAGATAATATTTCTGAATCTCTTTGATTCTTTAGATGTGCTGGCCTCCTGATAATTAATCGATATTAATTAATATATGACTAATTACCAGATTTTATAATAATATTTTATATATATATATATATATATATATATATATACACTGCATATATACCTTCTTTCATGCATTCTATATATATATATATATATACTCCTCTGCCTATGTTCTATTTGTGATAAATTGTCAGAAAGAGTAAATAATAATTAGTAATTCTTGTTAATTAATCTATTCCAGGAAAGATAATTGTTTGGATCTTTTGGGAGAAGATTGCATGGTTTTGGAAAGACTTCTCATGACTCTAGGAACTGTGGTCTACAGTGCTGTCAACACAATGGTAATTCTCTCTCTCTCTCCCCCTTTCTTTTCACACACACACACACACACATTCACTCTGGTGTTCAGTGCTGTAAACCCCATGATAAACCCCTATCTTTCTTTCTCTAGTGAGGTTGCCATGTGGCTTGCAAGATTGCAAAGCCCCATGATAAAGGAAGGCTTTTATGCTTGGAGATAAAGGCTTAATCCTTTACCATTCAAACTGGCCTCATCCAACCCAGATATTCTACCCATTCTATTTTTAAACTAGTCAGATCCAGCCTCTCACACCTACCCTACCATGTCGTTCTAAAAGTAAAAAAATAATATGATCAAGATCCCAAAGCTACAAGATCATGTGTGATTAATTCAAAACACTGTGAATAAAGAAGCTTAATGTTTGACAGAGTAATCTTAATGTTGAAGGGTTAAAGTATAAGAGAAGGGCTTGAACAGAACAGGTTTCTTGCTGTAGAAGGGCCATAACGACTGTTCACATTGTAGGGGAAAGGGAGAAGAATAGGGATCAGACAGCGGTGGCAAGAGATACAAATAGTGGGGACGGGGTATTTGGGTGGATCCTCAAGGTATAATGAAGATAGAACTGGGTTGTCAGCTTTAGGTGAAGTGTGAAAGTGCGTGGCTTAGTGGTTAGGGGTATTCAGCTCACAATCATAAGGTTGCAAGTTCAATTCCCAGCGGTGCATTGTCCCCTTGAGCAACACACTTTATTTCACATTGCTCCAGTCCACTCAGCTGGCAAAAATGATTTGTACCTGTAATTCAAAGGGGCTAGCCATGTTACATTCTTTTTCACACTGAAGCTCCCTGAGAACTATGTTAAGGGTACATGTGTTTTGTGGGGTACTCAGCCACTTGCATGCTAATTTTAACGAGCAGGTTCTTCTGGAACCCTTGTCGTTGTAACCAACAGAGTGCCAGTTTTTTTGGGGGTTGAGGAGTGTAGAAATTGAATTGGGTTGAGGGGTGAATGTAGTGAATGGTGGATAAGGAATGTAGGTGATCAGTGATGATGGCAGGGGGAGGGGAACCAGTGATGAAGAGCAGCAGAATGATATAGTAGACAGGAGAGAGATGAAGTGTGTTGCAAGTGTGGGGAAAGTGAGGGATATGTGGTGGTGGAGAAGGAGAGAGAATCTGGTGGTTCGGGAAAGTGATCAATGTAAAATGTAAGTGGAGAGGACAGTATTAATAATGAAGGATGGATATCAAGTGAAGTGTCCCCAGCTAGTGTGAAAGGAAAACAATAAAAGAAGGGTACATACACCGATTTGGGGTGTTGCTAGTTTATTCAACTGACCCAACAGGGGTCAGACTGGTTTTGCTGTTATAAAGATGTTGAGAGAAATAATAGTGATATTTGTATTTCAGGCTGTGAAGCGGATGGGACGTTGTCTTTTGGAATTCATTTGGCCACTTCGTTATCATCCACAAAGGTAAATGAGTCATGAGATATTTACTTAACAATTTGCCAGCCTCCACTCCATCACACACACACGCACACATACATGAACCTCTTCTCATATATCATCATCATCATTATTTAATGTCTGTTTTCTATGTTGACATGGTTTGGACAGTTTGCCAAGAAGTCAGATGCTGCACCAGATTCCATTGTCTTTGTCGACATGGTTACTACAGCTGGATCATCTTTTGAGCATAGTTGTTGTCAGTACCACCTGACTGGCTCCCGTGCCAGTGAGACGTAAAAAGCGCCATTCAAACGTGGCCGTTGCCAGTACCGCCTGACTGGCCCTCGTGTCGGTGGCACGTAAAAGCACCCACTACACTCTCGGAGTGGTTGGTGTTAGGAAGGGCATCCAGCTGTAGAAACCCTGCCAGGTCAGATTGGAGCCTGGTGCGGCCTCCTGGCTTGCCAGTCCCCAGTGAAACCGTCCAACCCATGCCAGCATAAAAAGCAGACGTTAAACGATGACGATGATGGATGCCCTTCCTAATGCTAATCACTTTACAGAGTGTACTGGTTGCTTATTACATGGCACCATCACCAGTGCTTTTTATATGGCACCAACATCAATGCTTTCTATGTGGCACCAGTGCTTTTCAGTGACACCATAACCCATGCTTTGTGTGTGTTTGTGTGCGTGTGTGTGTGTTTGTGCCTAAAATGCTTTCAATCAGCTTTAAAAATTGTAATAAGAAAACATAGACCCTAAAAGACATTTAGATGTTGAATAATGTTTTCATATTCTGTTGCAGTTCGGTTCGAAGAGCCATTTTATTTGGTGTGTCAGCAGTTTATCTGTCAGTGCCCAGCCATGTTTTATTGGAAGAAATGGAAGAAGATAGTTTCGATTTCAGACAATGGCTGCAAGGTCAGTTTTATCACAAAATAACATTATTTAGTTATTGCTCTTGTTTAACCTTACGTTTTGACCCCTGATTTATGAGAATCAGGAGTGGTCTAGTTGTGACCACCCATCATCATTTAATCAGGCATTAGGTATCGTACTGTTCTATATTTTTGAGATAAGCACACGGGCTACTAACCTTCAGATTCTAAGTTCAATCTCAGGCAGGGGCTTGAAAAATAATCCTTTCTATCATAGGCACAAGACCTGAAATTTACAGGGAGGGGACCAGTTGATTACATCGATCCCAATGACTAATATACTTTACAGTGTCAGACATTGAAACTACAGGCTGTCCACAAAGTCTGGGTACATGGAGTAAATAAAATCATAACATAAACAATTAAATATAAGAAATAATAATTTCTTAAAGTATGTGTTAATCCCCATGTACCCAGACTTTGTGGACACCCTATATTTTGTAGATATACAAACAGGGCTAATTCAGCTGTTTCTCTGTAGATTGGAAGAAAAGTGATGGACAATGGGCATATGGCATAGTGGTTAAGAGCGCAGGCTACTAACCCCAAGATTCCAAGTTCGATTCCAAGCAGTGACCTGAATAATAATAATAATAATAATAATAATAATGATAATGATAATAATAATAATAATAATAACATTGAAAAATACCTTAGGAATGAGAACCCAGGTTTGAAATTTCCCCAAGACACCTGATGAAGGCTGGAGGATATATCAGCCGAAATGTTGTGTTAACAACAAACAAGATGAGGACGATGTAAACTCCTTTACTTGGAAAAACTGGAATAGGTTGGCAATCAGAAAAGTATCTGACTGTAAAACGACGGCTTGTTAATTTGTATTTGTTGAACCCATGCTAGCATGGAAAAGCGGACGTAAAACAAACGAGTATTGCTAAGAAAACAAAAAGAAAAAAAAAAAAATGTTGCTTGTTTGATGAAGTCCCTTTGGATATTTGTTCTGCACAGAGTCTGCAAACACTCAGTGTTGTCATTAGTAATGCAGTAAACAAGTGGCTGATGATGATGATGATGATGATGATGATGATGATATGTGTGTGTGTGTGTGAGACAGTGAAAGGTATACTGTAGTTGATGATGATGATGATGATGATGGTTTGTAGAGAATGTTTACCCTAAATAACAACCACATCCTAAAAGTTAGGGAAACTTGGTACCTTTTAGTCCAGCGGGTCCCAAAGTGGGTGGTAGGGCCTCCCTCCCCCACTGGAGGCAGTGGAAACTTCCAAGGGAGCATTGAAGAAAAATGGGGTGATAATGGGGTAGCCCAAAGTGGGGGTGGTGGTGAAATTGATGTAAAAACAACAAAATAATGAAGTTTTATTTGTGAAATACAGTTGGTTTGAATTTGCTTCAGAAAGAGGTTTAGGTTTGTGGTGGGTAGTTAGGGTGGGGATGGGGGTGCTAGGAATGTGGGATGGGTGTCAAAGGGGCGGCAGCTTAAAAATGTTTGGGAACCACTGGTTTAGAGAAATGAGGTGTTATGGTTTGTTTTGTGATTTGTTGTGTGTGTGTTTCAGAGGTGGATAGAATCTGGGAAGGAGAGAGACAGGAGGAGTAGAGAGAGAGAGAGAAAAGTAGAGAGAGGGGGGTAGAGAGAGAGAGTGATAGATAGAAAGGTAGAGAGAGAGAGAGCAGTAGAGACAGAGAGAGGTAGAAAGAAAGATAGAGGGAGAAAGAGAGAGAGGTAGAGAGAGAGAGAGAGATGTATGAAGTTTAAAGTATAGACTTGTCTAATTCAAGGTTGTATATATGATGGTGACACAGAGGAGGATGTTGTTGTTGTTGTTGTTGTTGTTGTTGTTGTTTACTATTGCCTTTGTGTTTGTTGGTCATTTCAGATACGGTCAGAGACGATCCTGATACGGAATGCCAAATGTTAGCCGTCCAAACAATGAAGATCCTACACAGTGTCATGCAGCAGGTCTGTCACTGTTGACATTCTTTGATGCATTCACACCGATAATAATAATAATAATAATCCTTTCTGAAATAGGTGCAAGGCTTGAAATGTGTTGCTGGGAGGGGGAGGGGGGAAGTCGATTACATCGTCCGTGTGCACAACTGGTACTTATTTTATCAACCCCAAAAGGACAAAAGTTGGCTTCAGTGTAATTCGAACCTGGAACGCAAAGACTGATTACATGCCTGGAAGCATGTTATCTGGTGTGCTAACAGTTCTGCCAACTCACCACCTTATAATGGTTTCACACTAGTACACACTCACACCTCCCCATACACTTGTACACAAACACATACACATCATCATCATCATCATCATCATTTAATGTCCATTGTCCATGCTGGCATGGGTTAGATGGTTTGACCAGGGTTGGCACACTGGAAGGCTGCACTAGACTCCAGTCTGATTTGGCAGAGTTTCTACAGCTGCATGCCCTTCCTAATGCCAACCACTCTGAGAATGTAATAGGTGCTTTTATATGCCACAACTCACAACTGTAGTTTTGCTCAGCTCGATGGGTCTTCTTCTCAAGCACAACACACACACACACACACACACACACACACACACACACACACACACATATATATATATATATATATCTACAGATTAGTGGTACAAGAAGGCACTAACATTTACTGGAAATAGCAGTTGATACATTTATGACACTATAGTAAAGCTTCACTGCGTATATACTGGCAAAGACATGTGAGTGCAACAAACATGAATAATTTGTCTTACCTCTAGGAAGAACATTTGATAGATGGACAACCCAGAATCGGATAATGCAATACCTAGGTGTCGGACTCTTCAAATACGTTTGTCAACGTAAATTTGATCAGTCTTCGTCAGCTGCATTTACCTGTACAATATTTCAACTGTTGCTATGTTACTACATCAATGCCAAGTACACTCACCTGAACGCTTAGCTTTTTAACAGAACGAGAACAGTGAAAAAGTTTCCAATGAAAAATAAAATATTACAATACAAATGTATTACTTTCCAGTCAAATAAAGTACAGTAAAGGTAGAAGTACAAATATATAGCTTCGTAATTGTGCCGACTGCTATTTCCAGTAAATATTGGTGCCTTCTTGTAGCACTGATCTGTATTTATATTTATACTTCTACCTTTACGGTGCTTTGTTTTACTGGAAAGTAATACATTTGTATATATATATATAAACTTCTCGTTTATTCAGTTTGATATAAATAATTATTACTCTAGCATATCCCCTATTCTCCTAAATAAAGCCCTCATTTTTACTATGAATCGCTCCCTCATTACTAGGGATAAGATAGACATTATTTTATTGGCTAGAAAAACCATTATAGAATTTGATAACAAGCTCTGGACGAGAGCCGATACCCCAGAAAATTTTGATATACCAATGGGATCGAGCGATTCAGCTGAGGTTACAAACCTAGTAGGGACTTACCTCTTATATTGCTTAAACAAAGAAATCCCTGAACTAAAAGGTGGTCTATATAGAGATGATGCTTTATTCATCATCCCTAGTAATAGCAACTCATTCATTGAGAGAATAAGAAAGAAAATCAGAAAATTTTTTAAAAGTTTTAACTTAGACATTACTTATGAATATGGTAATAAAATTGTAAATTTCTTAGATACCACTCTCAACATAGAAACTAGATTATACCACCCATATAGAAAAGAAAATGAAACTACTAGATATGTAAGTAGATTATCCAATCATCCACCTAATGTATTAAATTCTTTAGTTAATAATATTTCTGAAAGAATTACTAAATTATCTTCCAACATTGATATATTTAATTCTAATTCTAGCTACTATAATATGGCCTTGTCTAAAGCTGGATATACTCAAAAAATTGCTTTCCTTAACCCTGGTAGAACATCTCTTCTTGATACAGATAATAATAATAATAATAATAATAGTGATAGTGGTGCACATGGCAACAATAACAACAATAATAGAGATAATAATAATAATAATAATTATAGATGTTATAACAGACCTAATAACTTAAATAGTAACAACAATGGACCAAATAAAAAACAACCCTATTTACCTAAAAATCTAACTAATAAGAAAAGTAATAAAGTGCATTTTAATAGTAAACTTAATAGCAAACTATATACTAACGCTAATAATAAACCTATGTTAATAGACAGTAATGTTGAATCAAATAACAAAAATAGTAAACATCCCATAACTAAAAGAACTACTAATCACAATAATAAATTTGTACTAGAAAATAATAGTAATCATAGCACACCCCATACCCACCCACACAATAAATTTAAGAGAAAAAATAAAAACTCGATCTGGTTAAATATACCCTTCAACTGTGCTATATCCACAAATATTTATAAAAAATTCATGAATATTTTACAAAAAAATTTCCCTTCTTCCCACAGATATAGTAAAATCTTCTCTTGTCATAAAATCAGAATTTCTTACTCTACCCTTCCTAATGTAGGTACAATCATAGCTAGGTTAAACAAAAAAAACATCAAGTCAGCTAGAATTAATGAAATTACAAATAGTGGCCATATGAATGCAAATAATAATCCATCTAATACCAATAATGATGCTACCAATAATTATACAAATAGAAGTGAAAATAACAATAACGAAAGAAATTATGAAGATAGTAGCAATATACTTATTCCTATAAACCATAATTTCAACCAACAATTAGAATATATCAGTAACGACGTTACAGTTTTGACTGAAGTAATAGTGATCAAAGACATAATTCATATAATATCAATAGGCCAAATGTGGAAAGAATAAGTCCAACTAATAGCGCATCAAGATATGAATTAAATAATGATGGTAATAGCCAATATATACCTAATAATAGAATTGAAGAATTGATAAATGATATTAGTGTAAATAATTGTAATAATAATAATAATAGAGATATTAGAAATAATATAGGTGGAGTTGATAACCCCACCATGTGCAACTGTAGAAAAAAGTCCCATTGTCCTTTATTTGGATTTTGTTGTACCCGCAACGTAGTGTACAGATGCATCATTAGTACTAGAACAGAGAATTATATTTATATAGGGTGTAGTATTAACCTGAAACAGAGAATATATAACCATAAATCTTCATTTAGACTTAGACATAAGGCAAATAGTACAACTTTGGCAAGTAAAATTTGGGAGTTAAAAGACAATAGTATTAATTTTAGCCTTAAATGGGAAATTATAAGAAAAGCTCAACCTTATAGAAATAATAGATATGGATGTGAATTGTGTTCTATGGAAATATATGAAATTTTTAAACTTAGGAACAATCCTAATCTAATCAATAATAGATTAGACCTTAGGGTATCATGTGTGCATTGCTCTACTCGCACTTTTAAATTTTTTAAAAAATAGGACTTTTATTTAAATAACTAAAGTTATCAAAATTTATAGTACCTTACTTCTATTATAGTCATCTAGAACTATCAACTAGCACATATTTATTTTGGTAATTGAAACTTTACAACATATATTCCTGATCTCTATCCTTAACATCTAATCTACTTAAATCAGTCATCAGATTCCTGTATTGATTATCCTTGTTATTTCCTAACATCCTTTCTTTTCTCAGTCCCTTAAACATCAGTATACACATTATTATAAACTAATATAAATCCGATAATAATTTTTATCTTTTATTCACATTATATAAATAAGGCTTACCTATGTGTCTCCTAAATAGTATCATTATCGTCAGCTAATAAGTTTTTTTAAAGATAATTCAAAATAGTGTTCACGATCACTATATGCTTAATATACTTAATATCCTTAAATTTTACACCCTATCCAGAGCCCCTGAATTCAATATTGACATTATTTCATGATTTTTGTGAAAGATAACTACATCTCATTTTATTTTATTAACATACCTCTTATTGTGTAAACATTAGTTAGAATTCTGTTGTTGTCTGTACCACTATACTGTTACTCTATTCAGACTAAAAGTAAAAAACCTATTTGACCCATATACCTAGGGCTATAATTCCTCAACATTAATTCCTCAACATTTTGATAGTAATAAAATGACCTGATACTACTATGACCAGTGAAACCTCTAGATTCTAATACTTTTATAGCCTTGCCCATGCATACTGCTTACACCTTCCCTCTCTTTAGAAGTAATTGTCCCTTTGCTATCACCACTAGATAAGAAACAATAGAATTCTGAGACAGTTAAAACTTTTGTCTAGAATCAATTACTAGCCTGATAGACCCTGCTATGTCAAGATGGACTTATATATTCTTCCTCTGCTCTCTCCCACTTGGTTTTAATATGTTGCCACATTTGTAATATGTCTTTTTTTCTACATTTTTTCGTGCAGCTGAAGATTGCTCTTCATATTGCATTTAAGGTAATGCTCACATTACTTAAATAAATTGAAGTAGCATGAAACGTGCGTACTGCAATCACTTTTGAAATCCGTGTTGCTTATTATTTGATTTTAATCACCCATCCTTTTGGGATGTGATATTCGGGTGCCTTCGCATAAGTACCATATTCAAGCCTTGAATCTATATCTAAACCGTCTATATATATATATATATATATATATATGTGTGTGCATGCATGTGTATGTTTGTATTTACCTTTTGATTAGAATTTGGAAAGTTAATTCTATCCTTTATTAATTTCATTATTATTATTATTATTATTATTATTAATGTTGTTGTTATTTCAGGAATTATCATCAAACAGCTGATTGGGTCTGTCATTTAGATCTGTTTCTAAATGATGATATTTATACTGGACCAAGTTGTGTATTTATTTCACCGAAATATGAAAGAAAGAGAGAGAGAGAAAGCGCCACTTCTGGGAGTGGCTGGTGGGGGTACATTTTCCTCAGAGACACAAAAAAATCTGGTACAAATTTTGATCATATTTGGAAATTCATGTAAATTTTTTCATTTTAGATAATAAATTTAATATATTTTCTGTATTCTGTTCTTTTGTATTCTGTTTGATTTGGTGGCATTTTTAATATTTCGGATTTTGGATTGTGAAGTTTCTGTTGTGATTCAATTAGGAGAATCATTACAGCTTCTAAGGATGGTCTACAGTACTGCAGAAGTTAAAGGATAAACCCTTACAAGAAACTGGCTGCAACTGATGGTGAACAGAGGTCATTGTGAGTTTCATTTGTAGTCAGCAAATAGCAGCAGAGAGAAGTTGGTGAGAGGTGGTGGGAGGAAAGAAATGACCGGGGCAAGTCAATTATATGAATGAATGTACTCTTCTACTTTTTAATTTAGAATAAATTTTGACTGACAACCATATTTGGTAGCAAGGTTGTGAAGGAAAGCATCTTGTTTTGTTCATCATTTGCTAAATCTTAAGAAAGTCTTGCAGATTTTTATATTTCCAGATATTGCGATCACCTGTAGTCTAAGAATTCTGTGTGTGTGTGTGTGTTTTAATATTCATTCTGCCACCGCTTCACAACCTGCGTTAATTTGATTATGTTTCAGTAACTTATCGGTTCAGCAGAAAGATCGATAGACTAAGTACTTGGAGTTCATTTGTCTAATTAAACCCTTCAAGGCTGTACTTCAGCAGGGCCACAGTCCAATGACAAATAATATATATAAAGGAAAAAGAATGGTATATTATCAAATATCCCAGCTGAGAACTGTCAACCTGCTTTTAGTGTAGATTTATAGGTTTCGTTTACTTAGTACAGTACTATTTCAGAAGAATTTGGCTGTTATTTCTGGCTGCTCAACAATCGCACGCAAAGACGTAGTTGGCGCCCATGAAGCTGGGAAAGGCGAGTAATGTAAGGGAGATAACTACATATAATACAGTACGAAAAACGGTCCAAGGGAGATAACTTATATACTTTACACGCCCGTTCGGACTAAATTTGGCGATTTTTTGTCTTTTTCGGGAATAGCTTCATGTTTTGGTGAACATACAACGGCGTTGGAGAGCATAAAAATTAAAGTGGTAGTTGCGAAAAAGTTAGCTGACATGGAGGACTGGAAGACATTTGAATACTGGAAATGAGTTACATTCACGCCGAGTATGAAAATGTCGACATCACGGCTGCTATTCACTGCTCTGTGAACACTTGAGAAGGCTGTAAGACGACGAAGCCGTGGCCAGCAGGAAGAGACACACCGGAATTCCTTTAACAATTGAGGAACAGGGCCTTAGGCTCAGTTCAAGCTACAACATGAAGCTGTTGGAGACTGATCAACCTCTGGATGGAGAGGATTGCTGCTGGAAGGCCATATATGAGTAGCAACAGGGTTCGACTCTTTTGCAAGACCTCTCGAAAGAGTTAATAGTGTTTTGTCAGAGAATTTCTCCGGTTTCACCAGCCTCAATTTCTGGCCTCCTACTTATCCCGATTTACTATGTGTAGGGCACGGTTGGTAAAGACACCAACCGCCCTGCCTGCTTGCACCAAGGCTGAGCTGGTGGCCAAGATCACGGAGGTGTTGGAGGATCTTCTCAAGGACCCAGTGAGGAATGCATGCGCCAGGTTTCGGGTCTGTCTTGAGGCCGTGGTGATATCTAAGAGCGGCTACTTAGAGTAAACCGTTATTTCCCAGCCATAAAATCTCGTTGAAATTTTTAGACTTTTTAAAAAATATTTCTATATTGTATGGAATATAGTTTTTTCTTTCCTTTTATGCAAATTTAGTCTGAACAATTTACATATCACAGTTGAATGAACCTGTATGTGGTCGCATGATCTACAAGAAATAGCAGTCAGGGCTCCCTGAAGTCGTATCTTATTATCTTGAAGGGATATATTGTATCTAAGAAGAAATGTTTTGGATGATATAGTCCGTTCGTTTCGCGTGAACGTACGTCTGTCCTGTCGAAAACGAACGGTACGTGCGTCCGTTCGTTTCGCGTGAACGTACGTCCGTCCTGGCGAAAACGAACGGTACATGCGTCCGTTCGTTTGGCGTGAACGTACGTCCGTCCTGGCGAAAACGAACGGTACATGCGTCCGTTCGTTTGGCGTGAACGTACGTCCGTCCTGAAGAAAACGAACGGTACGTGCGTCCGCTCGTTTCGCGTGACCGTACGTCCGTTCGTTTCGCGTGAACGTACGTCCGTCCTGGCGAAAACGAACGTTACGTGCGTCCGTTCGTTTCGTGTGAACGTACGTCCGTCCTGGCTAAAACGAACGGTACGTGCGTCCGTTCGTTTCGCGTGAACGTACGTCCGTCCTGGCGAAAACGAATGTCCTTGCGTCCGTTCTTTCGCATGCACGTACGTCCGTCCGAACGAAACGAACGTCCTTGCGTCCGTTCTTTCGCATACATACGCGCATACGTTCGACCAGGTACGTTGGCACATAGGTACGTACGTTTGTTCTTTCGCATATATACGTGCGTACGTTCGAGCAAACGAACGTTTGCACCTACGTGCGTTCGTTCTTTCGAATATATACATATATATGTTCGAACAACCGAAAGTACGTACCTACGTGCGTTCGTTCTTTCGCATATATACGTGCCGACGCTCGAACAAACGAATGTATGCACCTATATATACGTGCGTTCATTGGAACAAACAAACGTACGAACCTACGTGCGTTCTTTTTTTGCATATATACGTGCGTACTTATGCACCTACGTGCGTTCGTTCTTTCGCATATATATGTGCGTACGTTCGAACAAACGAACGTACGTACATACGTGCGTTCGTTCTTTCGATTATATACGTGCGTTCATTGGAACAAACAAACGTACGAACCTACGTGCGTTCTTTTTTTGCATATATACGTGCGTACGTATACGTGCCTACGTATGCACCTACGTGCGTTCGTTCTTTCGTATATATACGTATATATGTTCGAACAGACGAACGCACGTACCTACGTGCGTTCGTTCTTTCGCATATATACGTGCGTGCATTCGAACAAACGAACGTACGTACCTTCGTGCGTTCGTTCTTTAGCATATATACGTGCGTACGTTCGAAGAAACGAACGTACGGATCTACGTGCGTCAATAGATTTACGATCAAAGACGGTTCAGGAAACTTGTATGCAAAACTATTTATCCTTCCTAGTTTAAGATGGTACAGTTCTAGTTCAGAGGAACCTAGCTGCTATTTCTGGCACATCGAACAATCGCACAAGGATCCACTCATCGGTGCCGTCTAGAACTTGCGAAGAAGAAAAAAGAAATGTAGGGGAGGTAATTCGGGCGAAAAACGTCTACGAAGACAGTTCAAGGGAGATCACTTTCGGATTTTCTTTGGCCGTTAAGACGTACGCGGATATTTCAGTTAACAAAAGAACAATCGGGAGGCGACAGGTTTGTATAGTGACGCTTATATTGCAGTATATGGAGATCAAGTAATTTAATAGTGAAAAAGAGGTTCACACAATAAATTGTTGTTGTTGTTGTTGTTGTTTAGTTACAGGTGAAACACGAATTCCTGAAAGAAAAACTAAGACAAGATGGCGCTTGATTTTTACAAGTTGTGAGCTCTATTTTCCCCTTTTTTTCTAGGACAGTAGGTAAAGATTTAGCTGCTAATTCTAGAAAATATAGTGACTGCATAGGGCTTGCCTTGTCGGGTCGTCCGCAACAGAGAGTATTGTTGCTGGTAGTGGTGAGTTCAATCCTTACCGAGAACACATCGCAAGGTTTGCGGACAACAGGAAGACCCGTTCACTCGCCGAAGGTTATCCGAGATATCGGAGGAGGCCACTCGGAAGGTCTCCACGACGATGGGAAGACGATTTAGTTAAATGATTTGGGCCAAAATGGAAAAGAAGGGAACAATTAAGAAAAAAGGGAAACGCATTGTGACTAGCGGTGTATAAAAACATCCGATGGGCCGGCCGATACATTATATACATACATACATACATATAAAAGACGGGCTTCTTTTCAGTTTCTACCAAATCCACTCACAAGTCCTTTGTCGGGCCGAGGCTATAGTAGAAGACACTTGCCCATGGTGCCACGCAGTGGGACTGAACCCCGAACCATGTGGTTGGGAAGCAAACTTCTTACCACACAGCTACGTCCGCGCAAAAAAAAAAATGGAGAAGAGAAACTTAATCGATACCATTGACTGTGGTGCTTGACTGGTGCATTATTTTATCGACCCTGAAAGGATGAAAGGCAAAGTTGACCTCAGCGGAATTTGAACTCGGAATGGAAAATGCTAGAAATGCTGCTAATTACTTTGCTCGGTGCTCAAATAATGTGTATCGGTATATATATATATATATATCGCATTTAGGGAGGAATTGGTTCCGTGTAAAAGGGCCTCAAACACGCCCCTGGGACTCCATCAAAGGGGCCACTAGTTATTGTAATTTCCCCACGTAGTATGAATTGAAACCGGTCCCATTTGTTCGCTGGTTGGTACAAGTCGTCGTCGACTTACGACCACAATTGGTTCCGACTGACTGGTCGTAAGTCGATTTAGTCGTAAATCGGCCTATAAGCCTATCTAGCTTAGTTTTATATTTTTACATTCTTAAGGTACATTCTCAGGTAAAAGTCACACACACAGCATTCCGTATTATACTATTATACTGGTGTTAGTCAAAAATTTCGGAGTTTCAAGTCGTCTCATAAACAAATGCGAGGTTACCTCTATTTTTCCGCGACAGGATATTAATCCAACACTCGGGATAACCACAGTGGTGATCGATAACCAAACCTAGGGGAAGCATTTGTTTCCTCACATCATCCGTAGACGGGTTAATTTCTAAAAAATTAAACTCGTTAGATTTCAACTGGATTATTTATTATTTCTGCCGGGAGGTGGCGCACCAATCGTCGCCAAGTCAATCGGTCGTAAGTCGACGACGACCTGTACGTGATGGTATCTATATACGGCTAGGTAACTTGGACTATTTGAGGGCTAAGTCACAACGCGAACTACTGACCTTTCGGCTTGCTGTCAGCTACCCCTATCTGGCCCTGCCTTAATCCCTTCACCCATTCCTTCCTCCGCAGAACGTTGTCCCTCTTGAATTCGCTTCCTTCACCCATTTCTCTTACAATCGTCAACTTGTACCAGTTTAAATGGAATGTTAACGATCTCAGTTTCAATTATATCCGAAAACCTGCAAAGGTCGTGGGCCCTGCGCCTTCCTCTACACCTTGTACTTAGACTTGAGGGCTCTGATGACCCCCGGCACTCATAACGCCAGAGATGAACCCGATTTTCATTGCGATTGAACACACTCTCCTGAATGGCATGTCAGACCGTTTCCGTGTCAACTTCCCACCTATTGTTGGAACTCGTTTTACAGCTGAGGGGACTGGGTCAAGAACACAATTCACCCTCCTGTCCGGGAATCGAAACAACGATCTTACAATTATGAATGTCACACTCTAACCACTAGGCTACGTACCTTCACTCTAAGTCTAGCTGATAAAATAAACAAGTCTTTCACCACTTTATAAAAAGAAAAGTTTAAACTATTTTATTTTGTATCTAGCACCTACTTCTCAATCATATTGTTACGGGATCGAATCCATTGCGAGACATGGTGGGCAGGTGTATTCTGTCAGCTTTGAATTGATCCAAACATCGAAATTCTGTGGTGATACATCAGGTGGACACCCACCTGCATTTAGATGGTAAAGTCTACTTTATCACCGTCATCCAGTCATTAGCTCTAGTTTCCTCCTCCCTTCCCAACAAAAACAGATTGAATCCCAGAACACAAAGGTCACGTGCACTGTCTTTTCTTTCGTGATTAAGCCATGAAGACATTTTCTCTGTCGTGATTATTGGTTGTATCATACTGGAAATTATTAACCTGCTGTATGTGGTGCCAGCACTTCGATGCAGTAAACCTGTGGGTTCGAACCTAGATCTGGCTGTTCTATTCAGAGATTCAAATGAAGAATTTACATTATAAATTTACAGTTCAAAGACTGTCCATCACACACACACACACACACACACACATACACACACACACACACACACACACACACACACACACACACACACACACACACACACACACATTAACACACACACACAAGAAAATTTAAAAAACTACAACTAATGATGATGTCGATGAAATATTTCTGGGACGGACGACACTTTCTGTCAAAACATTTCTCATGTTTTCATTAGACATTTTGAGTGGTGTTAAAAAAACACAACACACCGCCACCACCACTGTCACCATCACCACCACCACCGCCGCTTCCAATACCACCACCACCACAACAACAACAACAACAACTACCTCCTCCACCATCACCGCAACCATCACTATCATCATCATCATTACTGAGAGAATGAGAGAGAGAGAGAGAGAGAGAGAGAGAGGGAGAGAGGAAGAGAAAGAGAGAGAGAGAGAGAGAGAGAAAAAAAGAGAGAAAGAGGGGAAACATATCGGTGCTATTATGTTAAACTGTCATATGCCCAAATTTGGCCAAATGTTTTTTTTTTTCCAATATTTATTTTTGCTTGCAACAGCCGGTTCTTTTGGTCAAACTATCGTATCTCCAGCTGCTTCAGATGCCAAGATATCCAAACAATTGTCAAAGTGAAGTACAACAGTTTAGCATTTTCCAAAAGCGTAGTAAGTCCCACGTCCGACAGTTTTGCAAAAATATTTCCGACTGAAAATATCATCCATGCATGGAATTACGGTTTCATGCACCCAACAAAGTATTATTGTTAGGATGAAACTGTTGCTAATGTAAAAAGAAATGGAATGGTGAAACGATTTTTCCGTTTTCTGAAAAAGCAACGTTTCGGACTTACGACACTTTTGCAAAATAGCAACGAGATATTCATTTGTATATATTTAAGTGCGTGTCGTCATCGTCATCATCATCATCATAATCACCGTCATCTTCACCATTCATCGTGACGATGACGACGACCGCCACCACCACCACCACCACCACCACCACCATCACCACCACCACCACCACCACCACCGCCACCATCACCACCACCACCACCACCACCACCACCACCACCACCACCACCACCACCACCACCATCATTTTCATCCTCTCGTTACGGTCAATTTTGCCGGTACAAACATGATGTGTGTGAGCGTGTGTGTGTGTGTATGTATGTATCTGTGTATCTCTCTCTCTATACCACACTTGCATACAAACATGCAACAGAGACACACAGACAGATAAAAACTGTAATCATAAAAGATCGTATGTAAATTATAATGTTTCTGATGACGACGAGGACGACGACGATTACGATCATAATGATGACGGCGATGATGATGATGATGATGAGGGGGAGGGGAGGAGGGGGAGGAGGGGGATGGGGAGGGGAGGAGGAGGAGGAGGGGAGGAGGGGAGGGGAGGAGGAGGAGGGGAGGAGGAGGAGGAGGAAAAAGATTAGGAGGATTAGGAAAAGGATGGGAAATGCAGACACCTTAAGAAGCATTTATTACGCAACTGGAATACCCCGGTTTCTGCCCACTTGAACAACATATACGTACAGACGTTACTCTTTCCTCTTCCAGCTCTTTTGCCTTTAATATATCTAATTTTTCCTTTCTACACACTCGTCTCCATTCTCTCATCCCTTTTGTATTCCTCCACTGATGGAAACTAACCTCACTTAATCATGCATGGTATTTTTATATCTTTCAACTTAAAACAGTTACATGATATTCCAAGTAGTTTTGACACCATTCCTTTAGCATTTAAAGAGAAATAACCTACACCTTTACACCTTTACAACGATGGACACTAAAGCTTGGAAAAATATGTTTTTAAAAATGATTTTCATAATTTTCTCTAACATTCGCAGTTAAGCAGGGCCTAAAGAGGAAGACTGCGAAACCAATGCTAGCCATCGCACTAAAATGTCTTGTATTACTTTATAGATATAAAATCATTACTCTTCACTTCAAGACTTTTCTCAAGTTCCAAATGTGAATTTGTCTGTGTTAACGACATCCCAAAGATGGAGCCTTGTATCTTAGTTTGGAAACCAGCTCCCTCCTCAGTGGAAGATTTATGATAACTAAAAAATAGAAGAGACATACATACATACATACATACATACATACATACATACATACACATATACACACATACATACATACATACACACATACATACATACATACATGCATACATACATACACACACATACATACATACACACACATACACACATGCATACATACATACACACACATACATACATACATACCCACACACATACATACATACATACATACATACATACACACACACATACATACATACATACCCACACACACACACACATACATACATACATACTGTCGGACGATTACTTAACCGACGTAACTTTTTAAGAATGATACATATATATGTGTGTTTGTGTATATGTGTGTATGTATGCATATATATATGTACACACATACACACACATATATACACACATACACATACATATATGTATATGTGTGTATATATATATATGCGCGCGTGTGTGTGTGTGTATACGTATATACATATATATTTATTATTCTTTAACAAGAATATTATTAACAGTGACTTCGAAGTCACTGTGAACAATATTCTTGTTTAAGAATAATAAATTTGTACTCTACAAACGTATAGAGTAACCCATCAGATTAACATAAAATCGTTTTATTATGATTGAACGTAAAAACAGATCTCTCTCTCTCTCTCTCTCTCTCTCTTTCTCTCTTTATATATAAATGTGTGTGTGTGTATGATACATACATACATACTATATATATATGTTATACATGCAACACACACACACACATACCTCGAATTCAGATGACTTTATCAGTGTCCTGAAGCTCTTAGTGACAAGAGCAATAAAAAAACTGACGAATAACTGAGAGATTTTATTCAGGTGTGAAAACAATAATCAACGCCCAACGGCAATAACGCACTTAACGACGATTTGAAACTAGTTCTACCGGATCTGAAAAGAGAAAGAGAGAAAGAAGAAGCTTACGGCTTTGTAAGGTGCAAAAGAGATAAGAGCGATCTGTTGCGAACCACGACGAATGCTTTCGAAAAATAAACACGGAATTAGTTTAAAACAGCAAATTCGAGAACAGCGCAAAGTCAATAAATTAATCACAACAGCAAAAAGTGAAATAAAATTTGTTCTTTTCCAGTTCATAGAAGCAGTTTATCCAACTTCTCTTTTTTATTTCTTTATTGACCACGGGGGGGGGGGGGGCTAAACATAAAGGGGACAAACAAAGGGATTAAGTCGATTACTTAGACCCCAGTGCATAACTGGTACTTATTTAATCGATTCCGAAAAGCAAAGTCGACCTCGGCGGAATTTGAACTCAGAACGCAGTGGCAGACGAAATACCTATTTCTTTACTGCCCACAAGGGGCTACACACAGAGGGGACAAACAAGGACAGACAAACGGATTAAGTCGATTATATCGACCCCAGTGCATAACTGGTACTTAATTTATCGACCCCGAAAGGATGAAAGGCAAAGTCGACCTCGGCGGAATTTGAACTCAGAACGCAGTGGCAGACGAAATACCTATTTCTTTACTGCCCACAAGGGGCTACACACAGAGGGGACAAACAAGGACAGACAAACGGATTAAGTCGATTATATCGACCCCAGTGCGTAACTGGTACTTAATTTATCGACCCCGAAAGGATGAAAGGCAAAGTCGACCTCGGCGGAATTTGAGCTCAGAACGCAGTGGCAGACGAAATACCGCTAAGCATTTCGCCCGGCGTGCTAACCGTTTCTGCCAGCTCGCCGCCGCCTCATCCAATTTATATTTTATGGTTTGTGAAGGCGCATGGCTTAGTAGTTAAGGTGTTGCACTCACGATCGCGGAGTCCTGAGTTCGATTCCCAGAGCGAGGGTTGCGTTGTGTTCTCCAGCAAAACACTTTATTTGACGTTACTCCAGTCCATCAGCTGTAACTGGGTAACCCTGCAACGGGACAGCCTTCCGATCAAGGGTAAATCTTGGCCTTCTCGCCTAACAAGCCGGGTGGCGTCATTCGAAAGCTAAAACAATGCAAAGTGTAGTGTGACCAGCGATGAATAACAACGTCCGGTAGTCTGGTCGATACCGTTATATTTTATAATACCATAAAGGCACATAGACTAAACAGCCCATAGCTGGCCTCTTACCTCTCAAATCAACTCACCACCGACTCACAGAATCGTTAAACGATGAGAATGTATCATAAAACAATATACAGCAGTGAAATATTAAATATGTTTACCGGATAACTTTGTAGAATGTTGTAATCATTGATGACTTTGAAGCCAAATAGCCTTGAAACAAAAGTTATCACTCGTCGATTCAAATGGAAAGACTATGAATGCTGTATGAGTAACGCCAGGCTTACATGTCATAACTTTTGTGGCAAATTCAATCGCAGCAGGGACCTTATATCAACAACTCAAACAGACTATGAAGAACCATAAACGTCAACTGGAAAAACCTGCAGATCGCAAACTATAGCACCAAATAAAAAAAATCTCGACTATTGCATACACGGGGTGGGTGAAAAGTAAGTAGACATTAAAAATTGGTAATAAAATCCATATTCCTTTTACAAATTTATTCAAACAAATGGTACATGTTCTTTCTTGCATAGGAAAATGAATGTGAATCTTCATATTTCAACGTAAGTACTGGTGGCTTCAACCAGTTTCCTCAAACGACCAGGGATGGAATGAACAACCTTCTGAAGGACGTCGTCTGGCATATCATTGAAAATCTGGATCCGTGTCTCCAAGTCCTCCAGTGTGCTATCGGTATTATAACATCCCAGCCTCGTCACTCCAGAGGATGCTTTTAAACAATTCAGGCCGATTAATACTCCATATTCCATTCTGTGGTTACAGTCTTCAGGTTTTAGCTCCTGTACGTAATGGGGTTTCCACGGATGAAAACTCAATTCTTTACGCAACACTGTACGTATTGTATGTCTTGTTAGTCCACTTTCACGAGTTACTTGACGTGTTGATTTTTGCAGGCTGCGATTAGACATCTGAACTGTTGCCACGTTCTCCGCTGATCGGGATGTGGTTAGATGGTCACTTCTTGTATCCTTCACAGAGCCCGTGGTCATCAGCTTTGCATGACAACATTTCATTGTTTCCGGATGTAGTGTTGCATGCTTACTTTTCCATGTACACCACCATCTCTGAACCAAAACAACGGAATTTCACACTTCATAGGGCGCTGCTATCTTAGTTCGCTCTTGAACAGTGAGGCGACCGGCCATCTGGAAAATAAGAAATAACAAATAACACAATAAGAAAATAAGAAATCCTCATTAGAGTTGTTTGTTTAAAAATGTTTTCGCCATGACTTCAGTGATACTAAAAGTTCCATAAGCAATTTCTAATGCCTACTGGCTTTCCACCCATCCTGTATACATACATACCTCCAGCTTCTATATCTAGATTTATACATTAATACCAATAATAATTGGTGCACTTAGTTTTGTAAGCGAATACCCAAGTGACAGCCTGGATATACTTGAATTTTCAGAAAAAAAGAAAACCAACCAACCAATTCGTACATTACAAATCCAATTTGTTAAGTGGAACAGTAAAAATATGGAAGACTTTTCTCAAGTTTAATATGTGACATTGTTTTTTTTTTATCTGCATTTCAACGTTGGAACTTTGTGTCTTTGTTAGAAACCAACTTTTTTTTCAGAAGAAGAATTTAAATAATTAAAAAGAGAAACGAACATACATATATACAAAAATTCTTACACACATAAATCCATACAGACGTATACATACATACGCACATGCATACACACGTAAATATAGCTGGCGGCAACAACTCGATTTCGAGGAATGCCATCGCTTAATTGTTCTTTTGAAGCAGACAAATGTGACTTTTCAGTCCTACTAAGGATTTGCACTCTTTTGGACCGATGTGATAACGATGGGCGCCTCTTGCAACAGGTGTTCACAGCGTTACCACTCTTATTGCCTCGTGCTTTCACCCCATCATGAACATTTTCGTTCGCTGTTTTACCTTTTACGGTTACGGTAAGTCATAGTATGCTGCACATAAAAGAGGTATTTAAAACTGAGGGACGCCTGTGTCTGAAGCTTTTCAAAGTGGGAAAAGGCCTTGCACAGGGCCAACCCCACTTCCTAAACCATGTATGCATTCATCCGCCCACATAATACATACATACATGCATACATACAAACCTGCACACATACATGCATACATACATATATACATACATACATACATACATACATACATGCATACACACATACATACATACATATATACATACACACACATACATACATACATACATACATACATACGTGTGTGTGTGTGTATGTGTGTATGTGTGTGTATGTATGTGTGTGTGTATTTGTGTGTCTGTGTTTGTCCCCCACCATCGCTTGACAACCCCCGTAACATAGCGGTTCGGCAAAAGAGACCGATAGAATAAGTACTAGGCTTACAAAGAATAAGTCCTGAAATCGATTTGTTCGACTAAAGGCGGTGCTCCAGCATGGCCGCAGTCAAATGACTGAAACAAGTAAAAGAATAAAAGAATAAAATAATATATATATATATGCCTACATATACTCACGTGTGTGTGTGTGTGTGTGTGTGGATGTGTGCGTTAGTTTTCTTTGTCACTATTATAGCTACTGTGTAAGGCCAGGCAAAATGGCGCTGGGAATTTAGTTTAAAGATGTGGGCGCTACTTCCGGTATACAGTTTGGCGTTTTGTTGTGAGTGATTTCAGGTGTATTTAAGCGAAATTTCGAACTATTGTGTTTTCTGTTTGTCTGTATGTCTGGTATGTCAGTTTTGTGTAAGGCTGCTCCAACCTTTTCGGCTGTGGTCTTCCTACATTAGCCACGTTCTCTTTGGCTTTTTACTGAAACTCTCAACTTTTCTCCCGCTCGTTGTTATTCTCCGTGTTTCTTGTTTGATCGTCTGCGATGACCTTTCATCGTTTCGCCGTTGCCCGATCTATGACCATCCTGTCTTTTCGCTTTCTTGCATAATATATTCATAATTACACTATCCGCTGTATCGTATTCTTTTTTCAAGACATGGGGGTGTTATTTGAGAGACTTTTGATTGTTATTTCTAACAGATCGTAGAGACCCTCTTGTTTGCTGTTCCGTTTTTGTTGTAGTAACTGCTGCTGGTGTTTCAGTTTGTGTGGTTTTCTTTTATTCTTTCGTTCTTCTATTTGTTTCAGTCATTTGACAGCGGCCATGCTGGAGCACCGCCTTTAGTCAAAGAAATCCACCCCAGGACTTATTCTTTGAAAGCCTAGTTCTGATTCTACCGGTCTCTTTTTGCCGAACCGCTAAGGTACGAGGACATAAACCTGTCAACATCGGTTGTTAAGCGATGGTGGACACACACACACACACACACACACACACACACACACACACACACACACACACACACACACACACACACACACACACACACAACGGACTTCCTTCAGTTTCCGTCTACTAAATCCACCCACAAGGCTTTGGCTGGCCTGTGGCTATAGTAGAAGACACTTGCCCAAGGTGCCACACGGTGGGACTGAACCCGGAACCATGAGGTTGGTAAGCAAGCTACTTACACAGCGTATAGAAAATTTCAATAATATATTCTTTTGACAGAGACCAAGGAACACCCTAGGAACACCCGTGGAAAGGAAGAATCCACGAACAATGTCGTCCTAAACCTATTGCGTCTGAAAAAATAAAAATAAAAGAAACGGATGGATGCCCCGGTGGGAAGGCATTTGATCACAGATTTCGTAGACCAAAGAATCCTCTGTGCTCAACAGTAACGACGACGACGAAAACAAAAGCAAGAACAAGACTGACGATTTTCTTTTGCAGTAATCCAATCTTCTCCCAAGTTAAACCCGCCACCATTTTTCTGTTGTATTAGGTGTGACGTTAATTATGTAATGTTCGATTGTCTCTCTGTTGTGACATGAGTTTCTCAAATAATAAGAGCACAATGAGTTTAACTCTTCTCATTCTGTAATAAATTCAGAATCATTCTGATGCCATCCACACTGTCACATTTGTTAATGCCATGTCAGTAAAGACATGTGTAATTAATGTCACATAATAATGATCTTTTCTACTCTAGGCACAAGGTCCGAAATTTTTGGGAAGGGGGCCAGTCGATTAGATAGACTCCAGTACGCAACTGGTACTTAATTTATCGACCCCGAAAGGATGAAAGGCAAAGTCGACCTTGACTATTTG
>NC_142930.1:165525514-165533014 GCF_046866305.1 Octopus bimaculoides
TATAAAAATAAAACTACTGAACAACAATAATAATAATTATTATTATTATTCACTAGAACAAAACTACAAATCCAAATATATGGTACCCTAGGCATAACACCTACATGAACTTCTAACTTGTTGTCTCTTGAGGTCTCTGGGTGAGACTTGGATCCAACTTGTACAAATGCAAAACAAAAGTCAAACATAAAATAATAATAATAATAATAATAATAATAATAATAATAATAATAATAATAATAATAATCACGATCATAATTAACAGGCTACGTGGTCGCACGAAACACTAAAAGATCATCAAAAATCTTTCTCTAATCTCACCCAACTCTCTTAGAGGAAGAAGACGGATAGTTTGGACAATAGAGTCCCTGATATACGAGTCTTTTTGGTCCGGGTTGACCTTGGGTTAAACATCAATGTAATTTTCTGGTTTATTCCGCCGTATCTACTGTTGCTAGGATGATAGCAGTTGAGTTCCACTCGGGCAATTCTCGGGTTCGAGGATAATCCCTCCACTTCGTCTCAGCCGTCATGACGATACTAAAAGGGATCATGGGGGTTTGCCTCATTTCGCACCATCAGCGATGATGACCCTAAAAAGGACCCCGAGGGCTGCACATACGCATCGCATTACGGAAATTTACGAAGGCAGAAGGTAACGGAAATATTAATCTCGAATTGCGCTAAGGTATTTAATCTCACAGGGAGAGGAATTTACCGGCTGACAGAGATGAAAGGATAATCTCGAATACTCCACATCCCTACCTCTTTGTTACACCTAATTACCACACGTAATACACCTTTTTGTATTTATATATAGATAGAGAGTACAGGGAGTCTCAAGTACCACAGTGAGTACCATTGGTGAATTAACATCGTCAACATCTTTGAAAGACCTTAAAATATGTAGAGTCACACTGCCTCTTCGTCACAAACAGAGTGAGAGAGAGAGAGAGAGAGAGAGAGAGAGAGAGAGAGAGAGAGAGAGAGATACACATACACTTGTACAAGCACATACATAGACAGAGACACGCATATGCAGCGAACACACACTCCTACCCACACACACATACACACAATACACACACACACGTGCGCATACACACGTACTTGCTCCCTTTCTTTGCTACACTATTTATATAGTTTTCATTACTACTCCCTCAATGTGTCTCCCATTCTTTCATTCCTTTCTTTCTTTCTTTCTTTCTTCCTTTCTTCCTTTCTTTCTTTCTTTCTTTCTTTCTTTCTTTCTTTCTTTCTTACTTTCTTTCTTTCTTTCTTTCTTTCTTTCTTTCTTTCTTTCTAAGGATCAGTTGTGTTCCCCTCACTCTTTCTTCTCTACATAAGCTCGCTGTCACTCCATACAATATCACACACACACACACAAGCTGCGCCCTTCAGGTGCTGCCTAGAAAGCGCAGCCAAATCTCCCTTAAATCGCATCGTTCAGGCTTAAAATAAAAGACAGGTCCATTGAACAATGTCGTCTTTGGTACACAAAAGACGAGATGGTCACGGATGGGAAACGTTTAATCAAAGGCTTATTCGTTCAGTCGACCAAGAGCTAAACGACAACAACAACAACAACAACACCCTTCAGCAGCCATTGAAGGGGCACTTAGTTGGTCGTTCTACTTACTTGGAAAAACAGCTAAATCTTCCTCTGAGTTCATCTCTGCATAGCATAAAGAAGGACATGTTGAATAATGAGCCCCTAGTGAGTGAATGTGTGTATCTGTCTGTGTGTGTGTATACAGGCTGTATGGTCACGGCTGGAGTGTGTTTGTAATTCCGTTTGATTAACGTTGACCTGAGATTAAACAACAACAACAACGACAGCACATACTTCTCCCTCATAACCGTTCCCACAGTGGCGTCATCTAACGCAACCTAGACACACTAGTTCTATAGACAAAGGCTTTTAAACACTTGCGATCACAATGCGACCTCCTAATCTGATTCAACAGCCCCGTGTCATATTCACTACACATTACTAAGAAAACACACCTTGGATACCGTCCTCACTTAAGAACTACACACATCTGCTAAAGGAGACGCTTTACAAATGCTAATGTCAGAACCTTTTGTGTTGGCCACATTTGAATATCATAGCAAAAGAACTATGTCTGAAGGGATAGGTTTCCATAAAATGGCCAGGAAATAACTCACTTCTGGTCAGTTGTTAACGCTTCATAGAAAAGAGAAACGCATTTCCACGTAACCTTCCTTGCACAGGTTTCAGTGACTGGGTTGCAGCCATTCTGGGGCACCGCCTCGAAGAATTTTTAGTTGAATCAATCGATCATATTATTTATTAATTTAAAAAAAAAAGCCTGGTACTTAGTTTGTCGGTCTCTTTTGTTACGTCGCTAAGTTACAGGGATGTAAACACTTCAACACTGGTGGTCAAGTGGTCATAGGGGGGGGGGGGGGAGAAAAACACACACACACATCGATGGGTTTCTTTCAGTTTCTGTCTACCAAATCCACTCACAAGGCTTTGGTCAGCCCGAGGTTATAGTAGAAGACACTTGCCCAAATTACCACGCAGAGGGACTGAACCCGGAACCACGTGCACTCAGCCATGGCTGTGCCACGCAAGGGAAAGTAATGACGATTTATGGATCAAACTTTTCGGCAATATACTCAAACACTTGCATATATTTAATATGTATAAGAACACACAGTGGAGGCGCAATGGCCCAGTGGTTAGGGCATCGGACACGCGGCCGTAGGATAGCCGTTTCGATTCCCAGACCGGGTGTTGTGAGTGTTTATTGAGCGAAACACCTAAAGCTCCACGAGGCTCTGGCAGTTGGTGGTGGTGACCCCTGTTGTACTCTTTCACTCTTTCTTCCAGTCTCTGTTGTACCTCTATTTCAAAGGGCCTGCCTTGTCACACTCTGTCTCACGCTGAATCTCCCTGAAATTAAGAGTACACGTATCTGTGGAGTGCTCAGCCACTTGCACGTTAATTTCACGAGCAGGCTGTTCCGTTCATCGGATCAACTGGAACCCTCGTCGTCGTAACCGACGGAGTGCCATGAATAATAACACAAGTAGAAGCAAATTAGTAGATATATCTTCCTCGTCGATCCAATGCGACCTGTAAAGACCGGCTTGGTGGCGATGGTGGTGGCTACAGATTTATCTAATAGGATCGATAGACTAGTCTAATAACGCGTGCATGTGTATGTGTGTGTGTGTGTGTGTGTGTGTGTGTGTGTGTGTGTGTGTGCATATATGTCAAAGAGAAAAGAGCCCTTTCGGTCATGAATATTTATGGGATTGCACCTAAAAAGTTCCCCTCCGAGGCACAAATCCGGGCAAGGTTGTTTAAGGAAGCCTAGCAGTCGCCCATGCATACCAGCCTCCCCTCTCCACACCACCGATGTTATCCAAGGGAGAGGCAAAAGGGCCGATACAACTCATTTCTACAGCTGAGCGACCTGGAGCAACGTGAAGTAAAGTGTCTTGCTCAACACAGCACACAGCCTGATCTGGGAATCGAACTCAACACCTCATGATTGTGATCCCAACGCCCTTATCACTGAGCCAAACGCCTTCGCGCACACGCACACGCACACGCGCGCATACACACACACACACACACACACACACACACACACACACATACACAGATATGATATTTCAGTTTGATCGAGTCACTCTGTTGCTACTCCGAGTCTCGCATGTGGGTGCACAGTGTCTTCAGGCAAGAGTAGCAATCGACAGTCTCGACCAAAATAAAAGTATTATGAATCACGACTAACTTTGCTCTCATTGGTTACTATTAACATCGACTAATCTTTCTTTCTGGAATCACTAAACGGGAGAGAATATTGACATACGCAAACTGATGTTGCTATAGTAGCCTGTGTATTTCGTGTAGTTCTTATCTGTTGGTTTCTGCTTAATAATTAGGATAGCCTCCTTGATTCGAAGGTTTCCTGCGTTGCGTACCGTGGTTCTGGTGGATACAGTAAAGCTCCAAGTTTGGCAAGTATTTATGAACTGAAGTGTTTGCGTACACTTGTGATCTCTCTTTCTCTCTCTCTCTCTCTCTCTCTCTCTCTCTCTCTCTCTCTCTCTCTCTCTCTTTCTTTATATATATATATAAAATAGAATAGAATAGTTTGGATGAAGCATTGTGCTTTAATTAAAACCTTGTTAAGGTCGAAACAATGTAAAATGAAATACAAAAGGGAAAACAGAACAACAGTTGAAGTTTCAGCCACGTATTGCTTCAATATTTTGGAGTTAGGGCCTCTTCATCAGTATACGAGAAGAAATATTGAACGGTATACGGTTGATATGTTCGTTCAGATACGTGGGAGAGGATAGTGACATGCACAGAATAATTTTGCTATAGTAGCCTCTCCACTTCGTGTAGTTCTTATCTGTTGGTTTCTGCTTAATATCATAATTAGGATAGCCTCTCTGATTCGAAGGTTGCCTGTGTTGCGTAATGACTCTGGTATATAAAGTAAAGCTTCAAGTCTGGTAAGTATTTATGGACTCAAGTCTTTTGTGTACACGTGTTCCTTGATGCGGATGTGTAACTTTTTGATTGCAGTCTCAATGTAGGATGCATCACATTTGTTGCAGATCTCTTCATATACTAATTATGTCCTCGAGTACACGTTTAGGTTGTTGATGGGGGTAATTAGACAGTGTATACTCCACGATGTTGTTTGTGGCACGATTTCTAGAGAGGAATTTCCTCAGGGATGTACTGGAGGGCACCATCTGAATGTTTAGTCCCTACTTGAAGATCACGTGATGGTTTGCTTCTGTGGTTCTATCGACGATGTAGGGAAGTTTAAGAAACATGAGTCAGCCATAGGAGTATGGACCTTCCAATAAGGTTTGTTCACCTTAGTGCTGTTTATATGTTGTTGTTTGGCAGAAGATGGTCGATAGCTGTTGTCTTTGAGGATCTTGTGGAACCGTTTAGTGATGGCGCTTTGTCAGTTGTGTGACTGTATCTGTCACTTATACGAAAAATTTCGTTTCGTACGAAAGCAGCTTTGTCTCTGAAGGGCAAGGCCTAGTCGTAATGCACAAACGGGCTCCTACTTGCTGCTTTCTTGTCGAAGCTGATGTAAATGGAACCCTCCTCAATAATCCTGAGTTGGAAATCGAGTAAAGAAAGTCGACGCCAGATTTGTCATTCTGCGTCGAGTGAAAGATTTGGTCGCGGAATGTCGAATGTTCTGCTGGGTTGGACATGTCGCAAGTTTCACGGACAACAGGTGGACTTGAACAGTTGTCAAGTGGCACGCAAGAGAGTGGAACATATGATTCAGAAGCTATCCAAGATAATGGGGAGACGACATAGTCAATCAATACTGGCCCAAATGAGAGAAAAGGGTGGAATAAAGAAAGAATGAAAACACATTGGGACCAGTGATGGATAGGGACGTCTGATTGGCTGGCTGACAGAGGGACGTCTGATTGGCTGGCTGACAGAGGGACGTCTGATTGGCTGGCTGACAGAGGGACGTCTGATTGGCTGGCTGACAGGGGAAATATTAAAACCGAAATATGTAGGAAAGAATTCTAAACAAAGGGACAATTTCTTGTTTCTTAAGTTTTATTTATTTCGAGTTGGTGAAAAAATACTATTTAGTTTTCAAATTTATTTTAAAAAGACATAAATTACTGTCTAATTGCAGTATCAGATTAATTATTGTTAAGATTATTATTTAAGTTCATTCTTAGTAAAACACATTCTATAAATTCTTTACAAGATTTATATATATAGTATAAATAACAAAGAATGTGCGTGCATGTATGTATGTGTATATAAACATAAAGTAGGTATTCGTGAAATTATTACGGGGCTTAGTGTTATTACATATTGGTTTATTACTGCTTAAATCATAGTAATATGAAAATATTTACATCATGCATAATTTGATTTATGTTTTGCTATGGTAGTTAATCAAGCTAAAATATCACCCGTTGCCCCCTGCTAAATAACGATCGAAACAATCTTAATAGAACACACAGTTTTACTGTGAGTAATATGGTAAAAAAAGATTGTCTGGAATAATAATTACATGTAAATTGTTTAATGTTCTGTGAATAATATTGTAATATAGCGTTTTATTTTCTAAGGTAGCGAGTCGGCAGAATCGTTAGCACGCCGGGCGAAATGCTTAGTTCAAATTCCGCCGAGGTCGACTTTGCTCTTTTATCCTTTCGGGGTCGATAAATTAAGTACTGTGGTCGATGTAATCAACCATCTCCCTCCCCCCAAATTTCAGGCCGTGTGCCTATAGTAGAAAGGATCTGGCAGAATCGTTAGCAAACAGTTCGCCCGTCATTACGATCTGTGTGTGAATATGTTATAAAATTCGTTTTCACCGCGACTTGAAGATTCGCTGGACGTCTTAAACTGTCCGTCGATTCTTTATAGATAAGATATGAAACAAGGCTGACATTGTGGGAAATAGTATTTTCAATAACATCTAAAAAATAAAATTACTTATTCTAGAACTAATCGTAAGGACATTCTCTTTCATGTAGACGTAAGTTTACCTGTATATAATAGGTGGGCCAAAAAGTCTGCTTGATTATATTAAGCAAACTTGAGACACAAGTTTTAAATAAAAAGCGATTTATTCCATCGATGATAGAATTACCGTTTTATCCCAGTATCTTCTGCCATTTCGTGGAAAGATCCATTATTTCCCGCTCCAAAAATTCATTTCTTTACTGACGAAACACGTTTCCAAGTGAAATTTTACAGCTTTTTCAGAACTGAAGGTCTGTCAAGGATTCAAAGGATTTCGAAGGAACCAAAACTGCGACTCATGTTTCATGCCTCTGCGAACTTGTGTTCATTGCTTTCAAATCAGTTGTCCGAAAATGTCATCACGGTATTATCTACCGATGAGACATCATGATGTACCTAGGACACTCAATAACGAAATCCGTCGGAAGAATAATCCCGAGGACAAAGAAATAAGAACCCACAATATGGTAGAAGCCATAGCCACTCATAATAAAAAAAAAGGAATACTGGTGGAATGTTCCAGTGAAGACCCCAATAAAATGTAAGCACAACAGACCTGATATAATGATTTGGGATGCAGAAGAGAAACTGTGCACAGTTGTGGAAATTAGTTGCCCCGTGGATGTTAACATAAAGCTGAAGTTCAGTGAAAAAGAGAACACCTATGCTGAACTATTCAGAAATCTGCAGTTACTCTATCCAGATTACAAGTTCAGGTCTATACCTCTAATTATTGGGGCCCTGGGATACGTAATACATTGCTTAAATATCAATATTGAGAAATTAGGTTTCTCAAAACCAGAAAGGAGAAAGCTAATTCAAAGACTACAGATCCAATCTATCAGTGGAACTGTAAAAAACTGTAAAACTTTCCAGAAGTTTATCATTTAAATATATATGAGCATGTCTAGAGATGCAACTATATGCATGAGAATACATACATAAAGCAAAACATACAAGTCTGCACATATACATCC
>NC_142930.1:165538014-165543014 GCF_046866305.1 Octopus bimaculoides
TGAGCTTTATGCTGCACCATATGTATTATTTGGTATAGCTTTGAGGCGTATTAAAGTTTAACGTAATGTTTAAAAAATCAGCTCTAAAATCTCTCGATATTCTTCGTGTGCGTAAGTGTTTATTCAGTACATTGAATATGATAGCGGACTTTCAAAGTATCATGTACTCGCTGTAATTATTGAACACAAGAAAAGGTTAACATTCATAGCATGATCATCGGGGGCAAACAACACCCCCTCGAAATTCCACAAAACACACAACATGACCTTCTGTTCAAACCGCTTTTCTTTGACAACAGGTTCTTAAACCGGCCGGAACGAAGCCACTGATTTCTCTTATAAGGATTACGAAAATATATTCATTTTTCATCCCCAGTTGCATACATTTCGATGCCATAAACGAAGACTTGCCAACAGTTGTATGCAAATGCTCACACGTCGTTGAACCTGGTCATTGGTCAGTCCACGAAGGACTGCTGGACAAAGTCTATTCACAAGGCCAAGCTTATTGAGTTATTGATTGATGGTGCTTTGTGAAGGACCATATTCTGTCGATAATATATTTGTATTTGTACTTGGCTGCTGTTCAACCATGGTCTCCCTGTCTTTGTTTTGTCTTCGAAGCTGGTGTCACCCTTCTTGAAACGTCTGAACAAATTTGTGCCACATGTTCGTTGACAGTTCCTGAGCTTTCCACATCATTAATTTCTTTTACCGCGGCCGTTGCACTCAGTCCATTTTCCCACGGTAGCATAAAATGTCTCTAATTGCAATTTCTTCCTCATTATCAAAGTTATAAAATTAAAAAATACACAATAAACGTTTATATGTTATATCAGAAAATAAAGAATAAAAAAATTGGCAACGACTGGGCACCAAGTTAAATGTAAATAATGTAAATAATGTACATAATTCCTCATCTCTTAAATATAGAACTGTATTCAATAGTTTTTCCGTGTGCAAAGGGGAAGTAATTCAACAGACGTAAAACGTTTTAAGACCTGTTGTTGTCTTATTCACAACTCGTCTCACACATTCTAATTTGTATCGCCATCTTAACAAAGACGTAGAAAGGCTTTGTTAAGTTTAGTAACATTTTGGTTGTAAAGGCGCGTAGCCTTGCGGTTAGGATGTTGCACTCACGATCCCCAGATACTGAATTCGATTCCCGGACCGGGTGGCGTGTTGCGTTGTTGAGCAAAACACTTCATTTTCACGTCGCTCTAGTGCTGTGTACAAGAACGCGGCATGTCATAGACCAGACCGTCTGTGTGTCGTAAAAGGTGATTAAAAGAGCTTGAGATAGGGCCTCGTAAAACCCTCGCCAACAATGACCATCAACACCGAACAGACACACGGGTCGGAGGATTGTTGCTTGAATGGTGTCATCTACCAAGAGTAGTTGGAAATCACCAACAAATGGAGGAAGAGCGACATGTTGTTACAGCACATGTCCCCATACTACTACTGCTGTTGCTGCTGCTGCTACTACTAATTCTACTACTACTACTAGTAGTACGTTGGGTCCTTTACAGCTATCAACGGCTATAACATTTCATCATTGCTAAAGCAGCAAATTGGCAGAATCCGAGTCACAGCGTTCTGAGTTCCAATCCCGCCGAGGTGAACTTTACCTTTCTTCTTTCGGGGCTTACTTGATCCGGTTCTTTCAGAGCACAAATCTCGCCGAGATAACTTTTATTCTTTCAGGGGCAATTATAAAGTACCAATTCAAAGTGATGATGGTTTGGAGTGGGGGTTCTCAACCATTTTTTAAAAATCTATGGACCCCTTTGATTATAATTTCATTCTGGTAGACCCCCGTAGTCATTCAATGTCTAAAAACTAGTTTTGTAGAAACGTCTTTCAAAATTCCTATTTCGTTTTTCATACATTAACTTGTGTAGGTTGAACAATGTAAAAAGTTAGGGAAAGAATCCCAGCTGTTTCTTGCACTACATAACCAATACATATATCTAAAGGAAATTTTTTTAGGGGTCCCTTAATATACTACTGTGTCTCTCCAATTTACTATTTTATTACTTGGACCCTCAAAAAATCTTATATGGACCCTCAGGGACTGTATGGATCCCGGTTGAAAAGCACTGGCTTAGAAGAACCGAAAGAAAATCGGATTGGATACTCTTTGGTAGCTGTTGCCCTTTCCTTTTTGAGTTGAAAGCTTGCTATGGCCTACATGTATGGGGCACCACCACCAACTGGTACCTTATCTATCTATCTATCTATCTATCTATCTATCTATCTATCTATCTATCTATCGTTCCGTCTGTCTCTCTGCCTGTCTATTTACGTTCGTCTGCCTGTCTGCCTGCCTCTCTAGACGAGTCCAGCATCTTACAAGCGTTCAGGCCAGGTCTCCGGTTAGAGGCTACCGTCCTGCCCTCCTTCCTCCCCCTCCTCTCTTCCATCTCCCTCGTCTGTAAAGGGTCACAGGCACTGCCTTCTCCACCCCCAACTTAAAGATAAAAAAAGAAACGAAGGCATATATCTTTGAGATAAAAAAACTATCAAGATAACGTTAGTCGACATTCCTCACATGACACGTGAAGAGTTTCAGTCAAGGATGTCGCTCTACAACTCAGTATATCTGTCGCCGGTGACTAAGACGGCAACATATTGACTAAAACATGGGCTCGTAAGTTCAAATTACAGCTAGTTTTTTTGCTGATTAAGGAACTGAAGATACTGATTATTTCCTTCTTATCCTTCAACTCGCTAAGCCACAGGAAAAAGATTTTACACTCTAATCTTGTGGTTCTCAACCATTTTTTTTTTACCTATGGATCCCTTTGGTTCATATTTTATTTGGGTGGACATAAGGCGGCGTGCTGACAGAATCGTTAGCACGCCAGGCGAAATGCTTAGCGGTATTTCGTCTGTCTTTACGTTCTGCATTTAAATTCCGTCGAGGACGACTTTGCCTTTTAGCGTTTCAAGGCGGTGAGCTGGCAGAATCGTTAGCACGCCGGACAAAATGCTTAACGGTATTTCGTCTGTCTTGATGTTCTGAGCTCAAATTCCGCCGCAGTCGACTTTGTGTTTTATCGTTTCAGGGTCGATTAATTAAGTACCAGTTGAATATTGGGGGTTGATGTAATCGACTTAAACCCTTCTCCAAAATTGTTGCCCTTATGTGTGGAAAAAATTGAAACCATTATTATTCTTTTCTACTGTAGGCACATGATCCGAAATTTTTAGAGAAGAGGGTCAGTCGATTAGATCGACTTCAGTACGCAGCTGGTACTTAATTATTAACACCAAGAAAATGAAAGACGAAGTCGACCTCGGTGGAATTTGAACTCAGAACTTAAAGACAGACGAAATACCGCTAAGCGTTTCGCCCGGCGTGCTAACGTTTCTGCCAGCTCATCGCCGCCTTAATATAATAATTAATAATGGTTTCAAGGCGGCGAGCTGGCGGAATTGTTAGCACGCCGGGCGAAATGCTTAGCGGTATTTCGTCTGCCGTTACGTTCTGAGCTCAAATTCCGCCGAGGTCGACTTTGCCTTTCATCCTTTCGAGGTCGATAAATTAAGTACCATTGCATACTGGGATCGATCTAATCGACTTAATCATTCTTTGTCTGTCCTTGTTTGTCCCCTCCATGTTTAGCCCCCTTGTGGGCAATAAAGAAATAAGAAACGTTAGCATGCCGGGCGAAATGCTTAGCGGTATTTCGTCCGACTTTACGTTCTGAGTTCAAATGCCGTCGGGGTCGACTTTGCCCCAGTTACGCACTGGGGTCGATGTAATCGACTTAATCCCTTCTTCCCAAATTTGAGTCCTTGTGCTTCCAGTAAAAAGGATTCTATTCGGGTGGACCCCCCCCCCCCCCCCCGTAGCCATTCGATGTTTAAAAGAACCTATTATAGTTTTATTATTAAATGTTATTAGGAATTATATAAAAAGAAATTGTTCAAATATTTAATGCACTGAAGAAGTAAAACCAATTTATTGCACATGAATTTTTACGACAAAATCTTATGCGGACCCTCAAGGATCAAACGGACCTCGCTTGAGAACCAGTGGTCTAATCGGAAACGACGTTTAACTTCGTATCTTCTTAAGCAACAATCCAAGGGACTTCAAGGATTAGTTGAAAGATTGAGTAACAAGTTTTAAGGAATGTGAAAGCTCGAGAGAGAGAGAGAGAGAGAGAGAGAGAGAGAGAGAGAGAGAGAGAGAAAGAGAGAGAGAGAGAGATTTCGCAAATAAATTTTTGTTTATAGTCAGTTAAACAACAAAGCAGCGTGTTTTGATGAAAATGTTGTTTGTTAGAGTGAAAGATTTCATTTCACACTTAATTCGTTCATGTGTATGAACTACAAAATGCAAATAGAGTTTCGGATTTGAGGAGAGAAAAGCAAAAAAGAAAAGACAAAAAAATTACAAGGTTTCGCTTCTCTAGCGACATCAGTTACCTAGCGTCCACAAAGCGGTTTTTCTTTTGGAGAAAGTAACATCTCTTGATATTGCGTGTGGGTGTGAGTGTGTGCGCGTCTGCGTGTGTGTGTGTGCGTAATCTATCTATCTATCTATCTATCTATCTATCTATCTATCTATATATATATATATATATATATATATATATATACGCACACATTTACGCATATACACACATATACGTGTGTGTGTGTGCACATACGTACATGTGTGTATATATGTATCTGTTTATATATATATATATATATATATATATATATATATATATATATATATATATATGTGTGTGTGTGTGTGTGTGTGTGTGTAAGTGTGTGTGTGTGTGTGTGTGTGTGTGCGCGTGTGTATGCGTGCGTGTGGGTGTGTGGATGTGTGTGTTTCACTTTTACACTGTTGCAGTGTGTGTGTGTGTTTACTCACATCCAAGGAGTTCAGAGTTTTAATGAAATGTGGCATTTAAACCAACCGAAAACGAGGCTGGGTGGGTGGCGGGGAGGAGGGAGGGATGACTTGAAAAGTGTCCCCGCCATCTGTT
>NC_142930.1:165553014-165578014 GCF_046866305.1 Octopus bimaculoides
GTCTACATTAAACTATATATTTGTTTTCTTGTGATTTGCCTTGCATTTACTTCGCATTGTTCTGGCTTTACCCACGATCCTTTATACAATATATATATATATATATATATGTATATATATATATATATATATATGTATATACATACATACATAAATATGTGCGCGCGCGTGTATATATATATATATATATATATATATATATATATATATACACACAGTAGTACCTCGGTTTTCGAACAACTCTAATCACAAATAAATCGTGCTTCATCTATCTATCTATCTATCTATCTATCTATCTATCTATCTATCTATCTATCTATATATATATATATATATATACATATATACATACACACACACACATACACACACATATATATATATACATACACACATCCATCTATACAGATACGTAAGCAATAAGTGTTTATAAACGTGTGTGTGTGTGTGTGTGTGTGTGTGTATAGTTGTGTACTTGAAGGATGCCCTAGAAATAGGCATTCTATTGTTGGTGCATTACTGAATTCGAATCATAACAATTTCACTTGTTTTTTCTATCTCTAACGCATTGTTTATATAAAGAGCAATGTTTTCTATATTTTATTTTACTTACATAAAATTTTACATGGGATGGCTGTGTGGTAAGTAGCTTGCTTACCAACCACATGGTTCCGAGCTCAGTCCCACGGTGCGGGCGGCACCCTGAGCAAGTGTCTTCTACTTTAGCTTCGGGCCGACCAAAGCCTTGTCAGTGGATTTTGTAGACGAAAACTGAAAGAAGCCTGTCGTATATGTATATATATATATATATATATATATTTCTGGTGAAGGCCTGTTTGTACGCTTACCCTGGGTTTCTCGCCATAAAGACTATCTTTATGGTGACAAAACCCTTCTAACCCCATAAACTGCCCTTCACCAGTAATAAATATATAAGAAATGTTGCGAGTCATTCCGTCCGATTCGATATGGACTCTGCTAATTGGCCACGCAGATATTTTCCGCAGACATTTAGTTTGTATCAGTTTGGGGGTCAAAGGTCAACGGTCAAGTGTACTGACACACTCCTAATTCTAAGTCTGAAAAGAAGGCGAGATGATCACATCTGGAATGCTTGTAAGTAGTGGAGTACAACATTCCAAGGTCGTGAGACAATGGGCCGTCTTCTCCTGGCAAGTTCTTTTCTAAGGCACAGACCCTGGATAAGGGTTTGTTTTTTAATGGATTAGCAGTATTTGTCTCCCCTTTGCAGGCCACCAATGCGACCTGGCACCAAAATCATTTCAAGTCGTTGTCGTTACGATGACGTTACAGATTCTGTAAAGCAACATGTCCGACGCGCTAACGATTTCTTCCGGATCATTTCGGTTTGTAATACCAGATCCGAAGGTTGTTGTTTTGGCTGTTGTTGGTGGTGTTATTATTGTTGTGGTGGTAGCAGTCGTAGTGGTGAGTTTAGACACACACACACACACACACACACACACACACACACACACACACACACACACACACACACACACACACACACACATACACACACCACCATCACCACCATCACCGCCACTACTAGCAGTGGTGGTGGTGAAAATACCTTTTGTTATTATCGTTGCTGCTTAATCCCATGTCAGTCCTCCTCCAGAAGTGATGTGAGAGATAGTTCTCTGCTATTTCTAGCAAGTCGATCGAACGCCTTTCGTTTTGAAGACGTTGGCTCTGAGTTAAGGGAGATTTAACTGCTATTTCTACAAGATCCAGCTACAATCTGGAGGTCTCCTGTTATTGGAGCACATGGCAATTCTGACGTCCGGTGTCTCGAGCTTGACTGCATCTGATTGGCTGATATTCCACAAAATTTCAGTCTTCAAAGCTTAGTAACTGTTTAATTATCAATTTCTTCTCCAAGATAATTATGGTTTCGTAATTAGCGTAATTTCTACGTCAGTGTAGAAATGTTAAAAAAAAACAAAAGAAAAAATACGAAAGAAAGAAAAAAGAAAAAGAAAAAGAAAGAAAAACGGATCTGCTGTATCAGATCGAATCGATTCATTTCGACAACCCAACACTAAGAACAGCTTGGTTATTGATCCTTCGATTCCGAATAGGTGACAGGCAAAGTAGATCTGGGCGGTGTTTGAACGCAGAGCTTAGAAAGCCGGAAGAATTGCCTACATGATTATGCCATCATGAGATACAACCTTAACGTCATTAATCACAACAACAACAACAGCAACAACATCATCGGTTGTTACCGTTCCATTTCTACAATAAGTATTTGTGGTGGAAACAATGAGTGGAATTGTTAGTGCAAAGAACAATGCAGATGTGTTGATGTTTTCTGATTTTTGCGATTCCATTGTCTGTCAATAAATGGACGCCTTGGTGTCGTCAGCTGACAAGGGTCAAACAGCAACAAATGACACCAGGCAACAAACATCGTCACACAGCGACATTTCACTCACATTGTATGCCAAATACCTCACTCACTCTTTCACTCACTCACTCACTCACTCACTCACTCACTCACTCGCTCGCTCGCTCGCACACTCACTCACTCACTCACTCGCTTGCTCGCTAGCTCACTCATACACTCAATCACTCACTCAATTACTCGCTCGTTCATTCGCTCATTCCCTCACTCGCTCGTTCCACTCACTCACTCACTCACTCACTCACTCAATCACTCACTCGTTCACTCGCTCATTCCCTCACTCGCTCGTTCACTCACTCACTCACTCACTCACTCACTCACTCACTCAATCACTCACTCAATTACTCGCTCGTTCACTCGCTCGTTCCACTCACTCGCTCGTTCCACTCACTCACTCACTCACTCACTCACTCACTCACTCACTCACTCACTCACTCACGCACTCAATCACTCACTCAATTACTCGCTCGTTCACTCGCTCATTCCCTCACTCGCTCGTTCACTCGCTCATTCATTCACTCACTCATTCACTCGCATGCATATAAACGTACAAGTATATACGCACGGAAAAGAATATATTCATGCATTCACATAACACACACGCAAGCATACACACACACACATATGTATGCATTTACATATAATACATACATACATACATACCTACATACATATATACATATATACAGAAGCGTGCTCGCACAACGCACACACATTCACACACATATAAATAATTAAAATGACAACAAAAAAAATGAATTAAATCATGCACTTCATTAGCTTACAGTCGTTTCGGCTACATCTATAAAATGCAATGCACGCATAGTTGAATGCTTCTATATCACCCTAGAGCTTCATCACACAAGCGCACACACAGATAGACACAGACAGACACATAAATGCCATCCTGCACAAAAATACCATTTCAATGAAAACAGAAAGTAAATCCTTGTATACATATGTATGTATGTATGTATGTATGTATGTATGTGTGTATGTGTACATGTGTGTATGTATGTATGCATGAATGTATGTGTGTATGTATTTATGAATATATGTGTGTATGTGCGTACGTACTTTGAAGCAAATAAAGCGAGAAACAGATAAATACAAAAGTGAGGGAGAGATGTGAGATGGCGACCAAACCCAGTGAACTTAATCATAGAATTGTTGGTCCATGTCTAAATGTGCCTGCTAATCAGTCGGGACTTCTATCTATAAGGATTAGACTGTTTTTAAGAGAGACTTTAACCTTTCGGCTTCCAGATGATATGATTTGGTGCCAAGCAGAGACAGAATGATAATGGCTTCCTTATTTACTTGAGAAGTAATCAGACCTTTCCGGCGCATCCTCTTCTGAAACTATCACCTCCTCTAATCACCTATATTTTCCCTGTCTATCTTCTCTCTCTCCTTACAGATATGACTACAATCTTTGTGGCCTTTGTTCCTCGCTTCCTTCGTCTCTCATCGTACCAAATCTGAACCATTTTCCTGCTCCTGTTACAATACTATTCCCCTTGACTAGGACAACGCTATCCTACACTGACCTAAGCCATTCTCCCATGTAACCAACCGTTTCCTCTGTGCCGCCAAGAATATCTCATATATTCCATTAAATATCAATTGTGCGGTTTATAAACTGGTCAACGGTGGAGGCGCAATGGCCCAGTGGTTAGGGCAGCGGACTCGCGGTCATAGGATCGCAGTTTCGATTCCCAGACCGGGCGTTGTGAGTGTTTATTGAGCGAAAATACCTAAAACTCCACGAAGCTCCGGCAGGGGATGGTGGTGAACCCTGCTGTATTCTTTCACCACAACTTTCTCTCACTCTTACTTTCTGTTTCTGTTGTGCCTGTAATTCAAAGGGTCAGCCTTGTCACACTGTGTCACGCTGAATATCCCCGAGAACTACGTTAAGGGTACACGTGTCTGTGGAGTGCTCAGTCACTTTCACGTTAATTTCACGAGCAGGCTGTTCCGTTGAACGGATCAACTGGAACCCTCGATGTCGTAAGCGACGGAGTGCCTACAACAACAAACTGGTCGACGATTGGATTATCTTCTTAAGGAGCTCATATTGATCTGCTGATGCAACTCCAGAACATTCAGGTCTTTAGTCTGTTAATTCATTTCTCCAAAACACATCTATATACGTATTGTTTGCTGCATCATTTTTCAAAATAATGAATCTTCTGCTTTTCGTTTGCATCGAGAGTTGTAATTAATTTTCCGGTGAAACACGGTGAAGTGACGATTGCCTTCCCCTGTGACACTTTCAAAAATAAACCAACAAACTTCCTTTCTGCACGTAACACCTCTCACTTTCACACATACACACATACTCTCTGACCTCACATTACTCATCTGGGTATTTTTTGATTATCTCACCTCCATTAAAAAATTACCATTAAAAAATTGGGTCATCTCCCCACTAAAATATTGAGTTTATGGGGCGACAAGAGATTGGATTAAAAGAGTCAGATCCTCTTGATTCAATACTTCAACACATTGTTGACTTTTGGCCTCCTTAATAGGAATGGTATGGTTTGTTATAAAAATCTTATCAGATTCAATAAAATGTTTAGTTTTTTCCGTTTCCATGTTTATTATGTGTTTCATTCTTTTGTCTTATTGAGGGTTAAACAATTTTTTTTAGTTAGGGGAGCATAATACCACTCCCCAGAGCACACAGACATGCATACACTTGCACAACATTCTCATGCACATCGATATATACACATACATAAACTATTCGGTAACCCCTTAAAATTCTATCAAGCTCATCTCACTTATTTCCCTTGCAAAATGCAAGTCTGCATATTTGTTGCTCTACCAATTACTGTGCTACCATTTACTGGGTTCTTTCACCAAAACCAACGTTATTTTCGTTTTTCGTTTCTTCCTTTCATCATTTCTGTTCTTAACGAAGGACTTTGTCCGAAACGTTAAATTCTCATCTGCATCACCTCATAAATTAGTTATTATACTTATGTACGCTCTTCTGTTCTTTGTTTTTAAGTTTGAATCATTCACGTATATAGTCACATTCCACATTGTATTTTTCCTACAAACACAAACACGTACACACACGGATACACACACACACACACGGATAAACACACACACACAGATAGACACATACATGCACAGATAAACACACACGCACGGATAAACGCGCACACAAATACGGATAAAAACACACACACACACACACGGATAAACACCCACAAACACACGGATAAACACACGCACAAACACGTAAACTCAAACACACACAAAAATATAAACATACACACACAAACACACAAACATACACACACAAACACACAAACACACACATACACACACAAACACAAACACACACACACACACACAGACACAAACACATAAGCTCAAATACACACACAAACACAGACACAATCGCAAATACACACACAAACTCAAACATACATACACAAACACACACACACACAAACTCAAACAGATACAAACACAAATATAAACACACACATACAAACACACACAAACGCAGTTATACACACAGACACACACACACGCACGCACGCACACACTCACACACACACACACACACACACACACACACACACACACACACACACAAACAAAGAAACGCACACATGTATAAAATTTTTGTCAACCAAATTCCCTTACAAGACATTATTCGGGTCGGGTCTGTAGCGAAAGACACTTGCCCATGGTGCCGCCCGGTTGAACTGAAGCCTAAATCACGTGGATGCACAACGAGCTTGTTAACCAATCAACAGTACCTGCGTCTGGTACGCTATATAGATCTCTCTAAACATAGAGATCTGAACGTCTTCCTAATATTTCGTTCTGTTTTCCCGAAAAACTTATCTCACGATTTGACGACAGAAAATAGTGAAAAGTAACTTGTTTCTTTGTTACAATCAACTTTGTGTTATTTCCAGCTCTTTAATGCCGGGTTGACGTAAGCAATACTAATTATAGTCGTGCGCTTCCTTGATTATTTCAGAGGTGAATGACACTGTGGCCGACATTATTTGAAATCGTTGCCGTTAATCAGTGGAAGGTCAATACTGTGACATTTCATGGCTCTCCGAAATAGCGAAGCAACAAATAAAAACTTAAATGGTCTCAGGTAATAATAGCAGGGGAGCATAAATTGGGTCCTCTCTGTGGACAGGTATAGGAAGAGGAGGAGGAGGAGGAAGAGGAGGAGGAGGAGGAAGAGGAGGAGGAGGAGGAGGAAGAGGAGGAGGAGGAGGAGGAGGAAGTTGAAGAGAGAATAACGAAATGGAGGAGATGAGGAAAAAGAAGCGCAAGAACTACGAAGTACAGCAATATGTATGTATGTATGTATGTATGTATGTAGATATATATATAAATAAATATATATATATATACATATATATATGTATATATATATATATATATATACATACATATATATATATATATATATATATATATATATATATATATATATATGTATATATGTATGTAGATATATGCATGTATATATACATATAGATACATACATACATCTTCACACACACACACACACACACAATTCAAAAAGGCGAGAGGAGAAGAAAAAGAAGAGGAAGAAGAAAGAAGAAACGAAGAGAAAAGGAGAAGAAAAGAAGAAGAGAAGACGAAAAGAAACGAAAAAGAGAGAGGGAGAGAGAGAGAGAGAGAGAGGGGGGGAGAGAGAGAGAGAAAGTAACAATGCACGGAGTAAGAAAAAACAGAAAGTTAAAAAAAGTTCAAAAAGCGCCATGATTGACCGCTAAATTCACAAGTTTTTTTATATTCTCTCTCTGTTTACTTCCTCGTGATCCTTTCTGTCAAAACGTAAAAGACTTTCTCACCTTCCCGAGCGTCAAACTAATACACTTGCTTGCTGTTTATACACCTGTTTTCGTCTTTTGCTTTTCTGTAAATTTCAACTATATATATATATATATATATATATATATATATATATATATAAAGATAGATAGATATATACATAGATAGATATAGATAGATAGATAGATAGATAGATAGATAGATAGATAGATAGATAGATAGATAGATCCCTTCTGTCTGTGTTCAGACTGGTCTAGCACAGAAGGCCCTACAGACTCCTGTTTCGTATGAAGCAGAAATTAATTTTTCTCTATAGATTTCTGCCCACAAAGTTCTTAATTCCCAATTCCTTTTCATTTAATCCTCGTTTTTTTCCGTCTTACACACACTAACACACACCACGTATCTGAACCAACAACGAAGCCCATTCCACTTACCAAACGTTCTCTCATTGATTTCCTTGGCTCCATACAGCTGGGCTCTGTCATGGTCCTTTTGTTGGCCCCATATTGTCAATGTTATATGCGACCTCTAACTTGCTTTGAGCTAAGTATGTATGTATGTATGTGTGTGTATGTCTGTATGTATGTATGGATAGATGTTTGTATGTATGTATGTGTGTGTATGTATGTATGTATGTATGTATGTATGTATGCGTGTGTATGTCTGTATGTATGACTGTTTGTATGTACGTATGTGTATGTATATATGTATGTGTGTACGTATGTATATGTATGTATATATGCATGTTTGTATGTATGCATGTGTGTGTATATATGTATGGATGGGTGCATGTATGCATCAATATGTATGTATGTATCTACATGTATGCATGTTTGTATGTATGTTTGTATGTATGCATGTGTGTGTATGTATGTATGTGTGTTTGTATGTGTGTGTATGTATACATGTCTGTAGGTGTGTATGTATGTGTGTATGTATGCATGCCTGTACGTATGTATATACATACACACACATATGGTGGAATGCTTTAGGCAAAGCTACAACTATTTCGTCATCGTCGTCGTCCTGCTCCTCCTCCTGCACCTCCTCTTCCTTCCACCACCACCACTATTATCATTATTTGCAGTGTTCCTGCTGTGTCCGGTGTAGTGTGTTGGTATGTATATATGTGTGCGTGTGTGTTTTTCTGCGCGCATGCGCCTGTTTGTGCGTGTGCGTATGTGCGTGTGTATACGTGCGTGTGTAAAACTGTACTCCTTCAATCAATTGGTGCAACGAGAAGAAGGAACTCGGGTAACGGAATGATGTTTGTGATTCTTGTAAGAAATCCAAGCCAGTGTTGCACTGAGTTCGGGGGTGAAAGAACTTTGTACTCCTTACCAATCTCTTAGAACTCATACATCACCGATAAATTCCTTCTACAATAATAGTTCAGTACACACCATGGAGTCCTGTATTTGGCAGCAAAAGCAAGATAGAATAACCGATAAACTTCTTATTACTGTGTCTACCCTGAGGGTACCCTGTGTTATTCAGTAAATTTTCTACTTTTCCTAGATATTGTATTACAAATGTTGTACTGATATACGTACGGCCTCCTATCGCAAGTTCGTGATACACATCGATATCAAATAACTCTGAATGCTTGAAATAAAATATTCCTTTGAGTTTCTCACTATTCTTCAATTATATTTGCAGCGTTTACCGAAAAATCTGTAAAGAAGATATTTGTCTGTTAATTGTGTTAAGGATTGCAGATTAGAAGAAATGGTAGCGGCTCAGACAGAATGCGTTGTGTTCTTTCCTCTGATATTTATGTTCAGGATCGGCTTTGCTTTTCATTCTTATGGCGTTCATAAAATAACGGTTTCAAATTTGGCCACAAGGGCAGCTTGAGGAGAGGTGAGGGCCAGTCGATTACATCGGCCCTAGTGTTTCGCTGGTGCTTAATTTATCGACCCCCGAAAGGATGAAAGGCAAAGTCGACCTCGGCGGAATTTGAACTCAGAACGTAAAGGCAGATGAAATACCTCTAAGCATTTCGCCCGGCGAGCTAACACTCTGCCAGTTCGGCGCCTTTGGTGTTGATAAAATAACATAATAGGAGGAAATATTTAATTTAAATGACAATATATTTTTCATGTGTGAAGGAGTGCGGCTAGCGGTTAAAGTGTTGCACTCATGTTCGCTAGATTATGGGTTCGATTCTCGGACCGGGCGGTATGATGTCTTCTTGAGCAAAACACTTCATTTCATGTCGCCCCAGTCCACTCAGCTGTAAAATAGATCACCCTGCAACAGACTTTGCCTTCTGATCGAGGTGATTGTTGGCCTGCTGGCCTATCCAGCGGGAGTAGCATCATTCAAAGGCTAAAACAACGGGAAGCGCATTGTGATCAGAGATGTATAACAACATCCGATAGTCTGGTGGATACCGTAATATCTTTCATATGAGCCATGTCCTTTATGTTTTGCCTTCGTAATATTTTTCAGAGAAGAGTCAAACGCCTTGGCAGTGTTTCGGATTCATGATGAATGCAAAAACTGATACAATATTTTTTGTCATAAAATTCATAATTGCAAATAAAATTGATCTTGTTCTTGATGCACTGAAGGAAAACGGAAGACCACATCGGCGGGCGGAGAGGAAAGATAACAAAAGCAAAAGCCTTGGGGTCGGGAAAGAAAAGAGAAACCAACGTCTCCTCGTTGTTGTAAAGTTGAGAGTGGACGTAAAGTGCTATGTGGAGATTGCATTAGTCGGTTGCGGAGGGACGATGGAATACCGCGGGTGTATGCCTATCCGTTGTCGAGTCTAAGATTTTCTAAGATTTTCTTTGCTTATTTCATTTTTGTACTTTGTTTCTAAGATTCTTGATGTAAACTCGTGTGTTGAAACATGTCTTGCTGTTTCTCGAAATGGTCATAGCGCAAACAATGAACAACACTTGATATTTAATGGAATATGAGATATTCTTGGAGGCACAGAGGAAACGGTTGGTTACATGGGAGGATGCCTTGGGTCTGTGAGGGATAGTGATATTTTAGTCAAGGGAGACAGAATATTAGCAAGAGCAGGGGCAGGAAAAGGGTTCGGGTTTGATACGATGAGAGATGAAGGAAGCAAGGAACAAAAGACCACAAAAAGGTTTCGATCAAAGTGAACCCTTTCTGCTTTCGATTTATGAGGAAGAAACGAAAATTGAAACCCTGAACGGTGAATGATTCGGCTCATCTGTCAATGAAAAACGCCGCTGTCTGTGTGCTCTGATGTAAATTGCAGGACTAAAGTGACCATCGGCACCTCGAACGCACATTGCAGCTTCGGGATACCATCGTTCAGGACCGGTCTAGAGGTGGTTACAATACAGAAAAAAACTGGGTTTTTTTCTTTTTTCAGTTTCTCTTTCTTATAACAGAGAAAACGTATGTTTTCCGCTGGCACCAATTCGTAATTTCATGGAGTTTATGAAATAAGATCGTTTAAAATGATGATAAACATCCTGCTTTTTATCTATCCATCTATGAATATGAGTGTGTGCGCGTGTGCGCGCGTATATATATATGTACGTGTGCGTATACGTGTAAGTGTGTGCGTGTGTTTATAACACACACATATATACATATATACATATATGACTAGAAGGAAATATGCGCACGCATATATTAAACATTATACAAATACCTTTGTGCAATGGCTCGAAAAAATTGTCAAAACAATATCAAAACAGCAATGGCCTCATATATATATATATATATATATATATATATATATATATATATATATATATATATATATATATATATATCTATATATATATATATATATATATATATAGATATATATATATATATATATATATATATATATATATATATATATATATATATTATATATATACACATATATATATATATATATATATATATATATATATATATATATACATATATATATATATATATATATATATATATATATATACATATACACATATATATACATATACATACATACATATATACCTACATACATGTTGTGAGTGTGCATGTGTGTGTATATGTATATATATATATGTATATATATATATATATATATATATATGTAGATGTATTTATGTACATATTTATATATGTATATGAATGTATATATGTATGTACGTACGTATATACTATTCTTCATGTTTCCACTACTATAGACACATACACAACACTTAAGCGTGTATCTTTGTCTTCCGCTTAATCTGAACACCTCTGGCAGTATAAACACCGCGTTCAATTGCGGTGAACAGTGATTTAGGTTAAGCTTATCCTTCTGTCAGTTTAAATAAGCCGTGGTGTGTGGATAAGAGGAGGAAGAAGGGCGGATAATCTACGTGGGAGGTTTCAGGGGAAAATATCAATGAAACTCACACACGTTTATCTGTCTGCCTGACTGTCAGTCGGCCTATCTATCTATCTATCTATCTATCTATCTATCTATCTATCTATCTATCTATCTATCTATCTATCTATTTAACTGTTTGTCTCTCTGTGTATCTATCTATCCATCTATCTATCTATCTATCCATCTATCTATCTAATCGAATCTAAATAAATATATGTCTTTGTATGTAGTTAATTGAGATCTATCGATGTTTTTTCAGACAAATTGCAGAAAAAAATCGGGCAATTCGATAATATCCTCAATAATGAATTCACGAAACTCCTTGTGATAGATTATCGAAAATCTACGGGAATTGCTGACGAGAAACACTTAAACGAAAACTAATTGTAGAGCATGTCAAGTGCATAGTCTTGAGTAAATACAAAAGCAATGAGATATATAATAATTACTCTGTGAAGAAAGGACTGTGGATAATTCAATATTTCGGACAGTTGCCCTTTATCAAGAACAGAAATAAATGAAAAAAGAAAAAGAATGTGATATGAAAAGTAGTGTTACTTTATAATGAAGATATAATAAAGAACGATAGGGCAGAAGTGGGAAAAACTAACCACCCAAAGCTTGTATTTAACTCACCAAATGTTTCTAGCAAACTGAAAAGCCGTATTATCAAAGTTCTAGATGCACCATTCTGAGCTGATGTAAAGTAATTCTTTTGTTTGAGAAAGAGAAATACCATTACTCATGTCTTCTGACTGTACAGCTAGAATATACGAAGGCGCTTCACTTGGTCTCTCATTCATGGTTATTGAGTCCTCTTCACCAACATGCAATCTGCTACAGTCAGTGCCATGGTTGGATTGATTCCAATATGGTCTATAAAGCTATGACCTAGAATTGAAGTGACTACTGTAGCAAGCGAATATGACTCCGTAGCTTGCACCATGGTTCCGCTGATTGTACTCGGTTCAAATATTTTATTTACAAGAAACATTATGACCCTCCTAAGCACCCCGCGTCTCCATAATACTTCTTAATATTTACCCCCCCCCCTCCACCTAGTCAGCGCACAACGTCCCCAAAAGGACTTTACTCTCTCCTGGGATCCTGGGACAATATTTAACAAAACATTGTCAACTAAAGCCACCCCAAAATCGACATTCCTAATTAATTGTCTTTTTGAATTGTTCTGAGGGTTATTTCGATTTTGGTAATGCCATTAAATTTTTCTAAAAGAGTTAAATTTGTTTATCTAACGATTCTGGTTGCAGACGGTAGAAGAGCTTAATTATAGTTTGGATGAGTTCTTAATTTTCCCTTGATCGTATATGAACAAGATATATGCACTCGCTTAGGGTTCGAAACTGCTAACTTCGTTTTTATTGTACTTAGTATGGCAGTTCCTGGATGTACTACTTGGGTTGCTTTGTTTGCTGCAACTTTCAAACACATTTACCCTATGTACAGCAGCATCGATAAATAAATTCAGTAAGTAAATTACAACCAACTCTTAAATACGTAACTAAACAGCGACAAATCTAAGTCATACAAAAATTATAATCCCTACAGTCTTCCATAGTGTAATATAAAAGTAAAAACTTAATAACCACATTCTTTCAATCAAACAATTTATAGGCAGGATTAAACACTAACTTTAATAAAACTACAACAAAGAAACATATAAACCAATGTAAATTGTATCATTATTAAGAGTAAACTGCAATAACTGAATTACATGCTAAATTGCGATCAATCTTTAAGTCTATATAAATAATAACCCCACCAGTCTTCCATAGATACTATTCTAATGAAAGTTAAAGCTTTATATAAATCTCTCCAAAACAAAACAAACACGATTGAAATTAATTTAACTAATATTTTTATGAGTGAAATACATTATTTCACCATTAAAAAGTTAATAATAAAACACTACAAACTCATTAATATATCACCATGTTACAGTAACTAATATAAACATTAAATTTCATTAAATAGGAACTAATAAGAGTACTTATAATTAACTATTATCATCATAAACCTTACACGTTTAATCAGACATGCGGTTCCATCACCAAGAATTTAAAGGACCAACTAAATATTGATGACGTAGTGCGTAATTATTACTTCCTCAATTGTCTCAAACAATATTGGTGACGTAGTAAGCAAATAACTCGAATCTTAAACCTTGTAAATCCTTACAAATATTTGCTAAGTTGAAGACTAGATATTACTCCATATTTATTTAAAATTTCAAATTTCCCACCTAAACAGCGATTAAAAGTTTTAACCAGCTTACCATATTTATACCCTTGTTTTACTAAACGTCTTAACAGTTTATTTACTCTTTCCAAAAATTTATTAGCATCATTAATAATGGTATCATATCTAACAATTTGCTCTGCAAAAACACCAAAACCAATAAAAGAAGGAATTTTACTACTGAACCATGGCATTGAAGCCACTTGGAAACCAAGATCTTCTGTTTTATTATAAATCTCAGTATATATTTCATTATTGTCCTTTATTACTAGATTGACATCTAAATAATTAATATTTCTTATATTGTTACCATTTCTGGTGGCTATAAAGCTCACTGGGGTATATTTTTCTGAGTAAAAATTCAAAGAAACCTTAATTAGGTATAAATATATATCATCTATGCATCTGCAGCATCCATTAAGTTCTTTTTCCTAGCAAATAGGCCTTTAAGAAAAAGACCTCGCATGAAGAAAGATAAAGGTCCGCCAATAGGGGGCTACAATTGCCACCCATTGGAATTCCCCTAACCTGCTCAAACACCCCACCCGCAAACATTACAAACAAATTATTAATAATAAAACTAACGGTTTCTTTCATTTTTCTTTTACTTATATTAGTATATCCCTTATAAAAACAATTAGACAAGAAGACTTTACCATTCTTTAAAGATACACATTTATACCCTTTATTAAAGATGATATCTAATATATATATATATATATATATATATATATATATATATATATATATATATATATATATATATATATATATATATATATATATACTAGCAGAAATACCCGGCTTTGCCCGGGTTAAAGAGAATAATGAAATCTAAAAACGCCGTCTAGACTACGCAACCCTCAACTGTTAGTAGCTACGATACCATATTTCTACATTAATAACTCTCCAATCTATGCCAGCATGGAACATAGACATTAAGTGGAATGCCAGTCTCTCATCTAGGAGGGCCTTGAAATCAATGTTACCAACTGGGGACTATGTGTGTCGTAGTGATAATAAAAAGACCGAAAGGAAGTCTGCAACGAAATAATTTTACTCAACACTTTGCAAGTGAATCAGTGGAGGCAAAGATGCGTCTCATTTACTTGACAATTTATGCACCACATTGCAGAAATCCCAATGTAAGTATATCTGAAAGGGTAGTCTTACACTGTTGTACCTTTGAATTACAAATAATGCTCATCTGTTATGTTCGGGTTAAAATTTCATCAACATCAAAAATATATGAATTTTGATGGGAGTTATGGCCGTTATACATAGAATATAATTTCCAAATTTCATAAAGATCCGTTCAGTACTTTTGACGTAGTTTTGGATAAGAAAACAAATGACTAATGTGTGTGTTTGTGTGCATGTGTTTGTGTGTGATGGGTGTATATATGTATAGATATCTGTATGCATATATATGTATATATGTATAGATATCTGTATGCATGTATATATGTATATATGTATATATGTGTACATATTACATGTACATCTATATATATATACATCTACACATATGTATACATATACATGTATGCATATAGATCTATATCTATATATATATATCTATGCATATACGTGTACATATACATGTATATGTATACATATACATATCTTTCTCTCTCTTTCTGTCTTTCTCTCTTTCTCTCTCTCTGAAAGTATCTGTCATTACAGTATCGAAATGTGATTGTTTCAGTTAGTGGAATAACGTGTACATATACATCTATATGTATACATATACATCTATATGTATACATATACATCTCTCTCTCTCTATCTCTCTCTCTCTTTCTGTCTCTCTCTTTCTCTCTTTCTCTCTCTGTGAAAGTATCTGTCACTACAGTATCGAAATGTGATTGTTTCAGTTAGTGGAATAGTTTCATTTTTAAAGTGAAAGTATTTGACATGAGTGTTTTTGTTTCACTTTTGACACGTAATACTTAAATTGTGGAGGAGATATTATGTTGCCGTGGGCTCGAACTCTGCAAGAAGTTAAAAAAAATGTTTGACTAAAACACAACTGGAACCCTAAGTAAGGCATGTGAAAAATTTGAATGAAATTGGTTGCGTAGTTCTCGAGTTTTAGGGATTCACACAGACAGACAGACAGACAGACACACATTCTCATTTTTATATATATAGATATTATGCATACATACATACGCACACACACACACACACACACACACACACACACACACACACACACACACACACACACACACACACTATACATGTATGTATGTATGCTTGCCTGTAGGCGTGGACTTCTAAACGCTCAAGTGTAACCTTAATGGAATTCGTTGCACAAGTCACAGAAGGCCTGTAAAGGCCAACTGACGCTGTCCTTTCATTCAGACTCTGCAAATAAAAGCATTTCGTTACGGAAATAACATTGTTGCCATTGCTAGTTTTTTAGGCCGAGAGTTCATATTTGTTGTCAACCCGATCTCGGTACAAAGATCTATTTCTCTAAATCTGCTCACATCCTGATGCGAAGTTTCTTTTCATTTTCAAAGACGTAATTGCGTACATTTGTTCGCTTCATGGTTCATAAACCGCTGGAAAATGACTTCAATGAGCCTTTGTGTGTGTCCTTGAGCAAGACGTACAACTCAGATAGATTCGATAGAGAACCCCCCCCCCCGCCCCAAAAAACAAACAAACACACAGTAAAAAGATAAAAGAACATATTGTAGATTATTTAAATCAGTATTGAGAATTTTAGCTCAATGAATTGATTGGGCACCGAACTACCTGTCGAAGAGTCCATGGTTCGTATCCTGCTATCGGCACAGTAGTGTGTTTATAGTCAAGATAACAAGTTCTAAATAGTACGTACCAGCGTGCTTTCACTTTTTGTAAGTGCATTTACATCTATTTGCATTTGTGACTCTGTGGAAATGCATATATGGAGCATGCGGAACCCATGCTCCATACTTCTGAACCTTTCCCATCGAGTGAAGATGCTTCTCTATAGCAGTGTGGGAGCATTCTATTTCCTCTGCCAGTTCTCTTGTCGTTTGACGAGAATTTTCGTGCAACAGTTGGTTTAATCGCTCTTCATCGAACTCAACTGGACGGCCAGAACGTGGTGCGTCTTTGAGGTCAAAATTTTCATTTTGAACTTGGCATACCAATCACGAGCGGTTCTTTCAGCTATGGCACCCTCTCCATACACAACACAAATATCACGAGCAGCTTTTGCGACCTTAGAACCTTGATTAAGAGCAAAAAGAAGGAGGTGTCGAAAATGCTCGTTTTCCTTAACTTGATATTCCATTTTCATGACCTGAAAATAAACAGAAATTAACTAAAATTAACTAGAAAAAAAATGGATTCCGAAATGATTTAAAAATAGAATTCTCGAAAAAAAAAATAGATTCCAAAATTTAAAAACGCAATAAGTTCCAAAATTAAAAAAAAACGCGGGAACTTAGTTGCCAACCCAATATATATATATATATATATATATATATATATATATATATATATATATATATATATATATATATATATATATATATATATATATATATATATATATATATATATATATATATATATATGTATGTATGTATGTGTGTGTGAGTGTGTGTGTGTGAGTGTGTGTGTGTGTGTGTGTGTGTGTGTGAAGGCACATGGCTCAGTGGTTAGAGCGTCGAGCTTACGATCGTGAGGTTGTGAGTTCGATTCCCAGACTGGGCTGCATGTTGTGGTCTTGAGTAAGATACTTTATTTCACGTTGCTCCAGTTAATTCAGCTGTAGAAATGAGTTGCTACGTCACAGGTACCAAGCTGTATCGGCCCCTTTGCTTCTCTCTTAGATAACATCAGTGGCGGAAAGCGGGGAGGCTGGTATGCATGAGCGACTGCTGGTCTTCCACAAACGACCTTGTCTGGACTTGTACGTGGGAGGGTAACTTTCTAGGTGCAATCCCATGGTCATTGATGACTGAAGGGGCGGTCTCCTCATATGTATATAGACACACACACGACAGGTTTCTTTCAGTTTCCGTTTACCTAACCCACTCACAAAGCTTTCGTCGACCCGAGGTTATAGCTGAAGGCAGTTGCCCAAGGTGCCACGCAGTGGGACTGAACCCCGAACTACGTAACTGGGAAGCAAACTTCTTACCACACAGCCACACCTGCGCCTGTGATCATGATATAAATGAAATAAGATTCAAACATGAGTTACATGAAAACATTATCGTCTTCTCCCTTACTCTACTATTACCACACCCTACGCCCCGCTTATTTACCTCCGTTGACACCACCCCGTTTAGTGATTAGGGTGTTCGGTTCACGATTGTGTCTTCGAGAAAGACACTTTACGTTGTTCCAGTCCACTCACCTGGCAAAAACGAGTTGTACCTGTAATTCAAAAGGACCAAACTTCTCACATTCTGTGTCACACGAATCTCCCTGAGAACTATGTTAAGGGCATGTATGCCTGTGGAGTGCTCAGCCACTTGCACATTAATTTCACGAGCAGGCTGTTCCGTTGATCGGATCATTTGATACACTCGTCGTCGTCACCGACGGAGGATCAGAATGTCAACGGAAGCCACGTCCTGTCCTTCTGCGTATTTTTTTAAACATTATTTACGTTTCCCCATTTATAATGCACAATCTATTGACTTCAATACACAATACAAATTGAATGCATATTGTCACGTACTGCTGCTTACCATAAGGGTTTTGTGAGTTTGCATTGTTGCACCAACAAGGCCGTGCTTATGCACATTCGTGTCATCTTGCATACTTGCACATGGGGTATGCAATATCGATAGAAACTTTTCAATGGTTTGTTATTGTACAAATACAAATGTTACTTATTGCGTATTGCAATTCGCTGTTGGTTCCCATCCAATCAAATTGCTACAATACAAACTGTACTATCAGCATTGTACTCCTGACTGCGTTTATATGGTACCTTATATATGTGTGCACGGCTGTGTGTGTGTGTTTGTGTTTGTGTGTGTGCACGCGCGTATGTTTGTGCTTGTATTTGTGTTTGTGTGTGTTCGTTTGTGTGTGTGTGTATGTGTTTGTGTGTGTGCGCACGTGCGTGTATGTGTGTGCAGGCGTGTGTGTTTGTGCTTGTATGTGTGTGTTTGTGTTTGTTTGTGTGTGTGTGTGCGTGTGTGTGCGTTTGTGTGTGCTTGTGTGCATGTGTGCATGTGTGTGTGTTTGTGTGTGTTTGTACGTGTGTGCGCGCATGCATGTGTGTCTGTATTTGTATGTGTGTGTTTGTATTTGTATGTGTGTGTGTGTTTGTTTGTGTGTGTATGTGCGTGTGTGTATGTGTGTGTGTGTGTGTGTGTGCGTGTGTGTGTTTGGGCCAGTATATATACTCCAGGATTATATTGGGTTAACAATTGCAAAGCTGTGACGCGATGGGATTTCCATGTCTCGTTTTGTATGTGTGTGAAGGCGCGTGGCTCAGTGGTTCGCGTATTCAGCTCATGAGCGTAAGGTCGTGAGATCGAGTCACAGGGACGCGTTGTGCTCTTGAGCTAGACACTTTATTTCCCGCCGTTCCAGTCCACTCAGCCTTGTCACACTCTGTGTCACGCTGAATCTCCCGAGAACTACGTTAAGAGTACACGTGTCTATGGTGTACTCAGCCACTTGCGCGTTAATTTCACGAGCAGGCTGATCCGTTGATCGGATCAACTGGAACACTCGTCGTCGTAACCGACGGAATGCTAATTGGGTTTTGTTGTGTGTGTGCATTTCATTTCAAGTTGTCACCGTTTATCAAGGTATACGCTAATTTTCTTTTTCCCCCTTCAAGGAAAGTACCATTTTATAAGGTTATCCTTTAATGGAATGGTTTTTCAAAGACACCTAGCACCACTTATACTGATTGTCATACTTTCATTGTAAGAAATTCATAAATTACAATGGTTTCCTTGGAATCTACTTGTTACTTTGAAATATAATATCATTGATCAACTACAATCAATACAAAGATTAAAATAACTTGGTAGTCAATTAACAATATTCTGATAATTAGCTCTTTATTAACACAGTTACATTAATTTAAACAGTAAACTTAGATACATCGGTGCAAGCCACACTCGTTAATATTCTGCATATATAAAGGCGGCGAGCTGGCAGCTGCCGCTACGTTCTCAGTTCAAATTACGCTTCACGTTCTTGGTTCAAACGCCACCGGAGCCGACTTTGCTTTTCATCCATTTGGGGTCGATAAATTAAGTACCAGTTACGCATTGGGGTCGATGTAATCGACTAGTCCCCTTCACCCAAATTTCAGACCTTATGCCTTTCGTAGAAAGGATTAATATTCCGCATATATTCCAATTTTCCTAAGGGCGGTGAGCTGGCAGAATCATTAGCACGCCAGGAACAATGCTTCAAATTCTTCCGAGGTCGACTTTCCTTTTCATACTTTCAGGGTCGATAAAATAAGTACCAGTTATGTACTGGGGTTGATGTAATTGACTTACCCACCAGCCCCGAACTGGCGGGCCTTGTCTCATAATTGGAAGTTAATATTCTAGGTATGTTAAAATTTTTGTTTCATTCTGTGTTTTAATATTTTCTGCAATTCTCATCGATTACTGCGTCCAATTGCTCGAAATGTGGAGTAGATAAAACAGCCAACTGATGAAGGGTCGTTCTTTATGCTGCTTCTCTTGTCTTCCAGTTGTTTCTTTCGTTGTTCGCAAAAAAAGTTCGTATTCTACGTTTTCGTATTTCATGTTGTTTACATCCTGTACCCATATATACATATGAATATATATGTATATATAAGTATGTACAAATATGTACGGATATATGCATATATACATATTATTTATATTATATATATATATATATATATATATATATATATATATATATATATATATATATATATATATAGAAAGTGGCCCAAAAGTAGGTTTACAGTTATTCAACTATCTCTTTTGCATTCATTATATTAACAGTTTAGATCTTAATTATCAAAAAAATATGAAACCATTGTTTTTGACATCCTTTTTGTCTCGGGAGACAATGGAGTTGCGCATAAACTAATCCAGTCTGGTTTTTACGTTTCATGTCCTCTCCAGTTTCCTCTCCAATTTTGCGCAGGCCTGGGTTAGGTGTGAGAAAATCCTGGGTAGCCCAATCATCAGGATTCCTCTCTCGACCTTGCTGACGTAGTCCAAAGGAGTGCAGAGCATTACGTTTGGCACCAGCCTGGTTTCAAGAGCTGCCGAAAGAGTGTCAAGTCGAACACAAAACCGCCTATGGGGCTCCACTTCGGATTTCTTTGAAGGTTGTCTCCTTTCCGTAACTCTGGATAGGGGCCCATACCGGGTACTGCCAGCCGGAGCCAGCTGAGCCCGGGACTCGTGTTAGGCAGGCTCGTCACTCCCTGAAATAGTGAAGAAAATCGGTACCCACTACCTATGAAGCCATTATTCTTTGTTAATTTAGTTAATTGTAAGATAGAAATTTAAATGTAATAAAATGTTTTAAAAGAAATTTAAAGTGCCAACGTGATTACTGTAAACCTACTTTTGCGCCACCCTGTATACATATATATATACACATACATACGCATACATATATGTATATATGCGTCCATATATATATACATACATCAAGGTGATAGCATGTGAGTGTGTGTCTTGTGCGCGTGAGTGTATCTTGTGTGTGCGCACGCGTGTGTGTGTGTGTGTGAGTGCGAGTGAGTGTAATTACTACTTACAAATCTATCCGGTTCCACTTAGTATTTGAATTGAAAGACTTAAAATCCATTGCCAAAAAGCCAAATAACAACAATATGCATGAATATATTTATTACACCCACACAGATGTACGCACGAACGTAGATATGCTTGTTGTTTACGTTAGTACACAAAACAACACCCCTCCCCCCACACGTGTATATATATGTACATATATATATGTATGTGTATATATATATATATATCTGCGCATATGTATGGGTGAAAGTGAGTGTTCCTATATAGTTGTATATAATTAAATACTTCTCTATCAGTCAACCAAATCTCCTGCTTAATACACATTCATATACACACATTGTACACATACACTTATATATCTTCATTCACATCTGCTACATGCATCCCCGCCCTCTACACATACACACACACACACACACGCTCACACATGTATGTTCCAACATGTTTGTTAATTTACGCGCCACTGATATCTTTGTAAGTCTCTGTGTATATATATATATATATGATATATACGCATATATATATACATGTATGTATATGCATATATATGTATATATATATACACACATATATACACATATACATATGTATATATGTGTGTGCATACTTTGTGTAAGTTGCATAAACGTATGACGTCACAAATTTTAAGTATGTTATATGTATGTGTGTGTGTGTGTGTGTGTGTGTGTGTATCTGTCTGTGTCTGTGTGTCTGTCTGTGTTTGTCACCCGCCATCGCTTGGTAATCGATGCTGGTGGGTTTATGCCCCAATAATCTAGCGGTTCGGCAAAATTGACCGATAGAATAAATACTAGGCTTACAAAGAATAAGTCCTGGGGTCGATTTATTCGACCAAAACCAGCATGGCTGCAGTCAAATAACTGAAACAATTAAAAGAATAAAAGAATATATATATATATATATATATATATATATATATATATATATATAGGCATTTATATAGTCTTTATAATGTTATTCTTATTTTTTTATTTATGCATGGCACATAAATTTGCGACGTTGCCGCTTCTGCGAAATTCAAAGCAAATTTGTTCGTAGAAATTTAGAGCGATGAGGGTGTAACCGCAATAGACAATACTTGGTGACCTGAGTTACACAGTAAATATTTTGAGGAACGATTTAATGAGGAACTTTAAAGAATTTAATACAACTCTATCTACGAATGTAAGTATCGTCAGTCTCTCGGATGTCGCCAAAGTTTTAGAAAAGAAATTGTAACTACTCACCTGGCAAACTATCTGTCTGTCTGTCTGTCCGTCCGTCTGTCTGTCTGGATGTCTGCCTGTCTGTCTGTTTGTCTGTCTGTCAGTCTGTCTGTCTGTCTGTCTGTCTGTCTCTCTATCTGTCTGTCTGTCTATCTCTCTATCTGTCTGTCTGTCTGTCTGTGAATCTGTCTGTCTATCTATGTATCTATCCATCTGTCTGCCTGTCTGTCTTTCTGTCTGTCTATCTATCTATCTATCTATCTATCTATCTATCTATCTATCTATCTATCTATCTATCTATCTGTCAGTCTGTCCGTCTGTCCGTCCGTCCGTCCGTCCGTCTGTCTGTCTGTCTGTCTGTCTGTCTGTCTGTCTGTCTGTCTATCTATCTATCTATCTATCTATCTATCAGGTCATCCCATAAGTTCTGTTCGAATTTTGAATTAAAAAAACAAGTGATCAAATGTTATATTTAATTAAAATTTAATCATCAATGTACTTTCCCTGATTATCTATGACTTCCTTCCATCTATTTACAAGATTTTTAATCCCATCAATGTAAAACTCTTTTGGTTTCAAAGTGAAGAACTCTGAAATGTCAGTTTCGACTTCCTCCTGGCTTGCGAAAGTTATGTCCCCCAAATGATTCTGTAAACTACGAAACAAATGGTAGCCTGAAGGAGCAAGGTCGGGAGAATAAGGTGGATGAGGAATTTTTTCCCAACCAAGCTCTTAGATCTTCTGTGATGTGATCTTTGTTGTGTGGGGTTGCACATTGTCCTGATAAAACATAATTCCTTTTCGAATCATTAAAGAGGGTCTTTTTTTCTTCAAAGCTTGGTTCAAACGCTCTAATTGCTGACAGTAGACTTGAGCATTGATTGTTGCATTAGGTGGTAACAATTCAAAGTGAATTACTCCTTTGCAATCTCACCAGATATAGAGAAGAATCTTTTTTCCATGAAGTTCCCTTCTCGGTTGTGGCTGAGCTTTTTCCATTTTACCAAGCCACTGTTTACGATGTTTAACATTTCGATAGAAGATCCATTTTTCGTCACTAGTCACAAGTCTATACAAAAAGAGTGAAATGAGTTCGCGAGAATGGAGAGAAGAGCAGATGTCAACTTGGGATTTGCGGTTGCTTTCGCACAATTCATGAGGCATCCATTTTCCAAGTTTAGGAACCTAAAGATGATGATGAACAGTTGTATGGTTTGAACTAAGCTTTATTGCCAATTCTTCAACTGATAATGCAAGATTTTCTTCAAGTAATGCCTCAAGGAGCTTATCATCAAAGTCAACTGGACGTCCTGTTTGATCTTCATCTTCAAGGCTGAAATCTCCACTTCTGAATTTTGCAAACCATCTTCTGAAAGTTCTTTCATTCAAGCATTCTTTCCCATAAACTGAGTGTATGTCTCGAGTCGCTTCGGCTGTAGAGTTTCCTTTTTTGTACTCATAAAGCATTATGGGCCTTAAATGCTCTTTGGATACTTCCATGTTAGAAAGGGTTTTAATCAAAGAAATTTTAATTCTATTATTCTGTAAAATAATATTTAATTAGGTTAAATTTACACAAATGCATAAAAATAATTTTTAATTCCATTAGACTTTCTAAAATACTATTAAATTTCATTCAATTTTAAAAAAGTAAAATCAGACAGAACTTATGGGATGACCTGATATCTATCAATCTCTGTCTGTGTGTTTGTCTGTCTACATATATGTGTGTGTATGTATATGTGTGTGCGTGTGTGTGCGTGTGCGTAGCTATATATGTGTGTGTGCATGTGCGTAGATAGCTAGATTGACAAACAGAATAATAGACAGGTAGGTTATAAAAAGAGTATTTAAAACTGCAATCCATTATTTACTTACAAATGTTAGTGTTGTTTTGTTCAAAGTTAATAACCCAGGTCGCCGGTCTGACATGTTAACACGTACAGTTTAACAGCTTCTAGAAAACACTAATCACAAGCCATTCTCCTAATATTTCATGAATAACATTTACACCGTTTACGCCTGGTATAAAATTATAATACAATGATAGCTTTAGAATGATATGTCTTAACGCGCGCGCACACGCATGCACTAATACACAGACGTGTATACCAATATGTATATATATATATATATA
>NC_142930.1:165580514-165598014 GCF_046866305.1 Octopus bimaculoides
CTTTTTTCCAGCATATTTTTCTCGGAATTTTATTATTGTTTTGCTGAAGTACAATGTTGGAAACACGACGACATTTTTACTCCCTTTCAGCGTCAAACTGATACAGCATTCGTTAAAAGTTGTCTATCTCGTGTTGCCTCCTTTTTTAGTCATTGTGTAGTATATGCATACATGCATACATGCACACGCACACGCACACGTACACTCACCCATACAGACAACCCCACCACACACACACACACATATATGATATATATATATATACATATATCGTTTATGGTAACGTTAAAAGTATGCAAATAAAATTCCTATTTCATTATGCCCGTTACCGGTTAATGATAATGACTAGTGGATCATATTTTGGGGGTTGCATCATGCTTATACCGATATAATGTGGGATAAATGTAATAATAATAATAATAATAATAATAATAATAATAATAATAATAATAATAATAATAATATTAATATATTTTTTTGACAACACATCAGAAAGTGATAAGTGCAGAATTTGTGGACAAAATGGTGAAATCTTATGGCATATTACCAGTCAATGTACGTCACTAAGCCCAGAAAGAATATGAGACGTCAAGAGAATATAGCCAGGCTTGTCCATTGGACACTTTGCAACAAGTATATCAGAGCAAAAAATTGGTACGACCATAAACCCGAAGGCATCATCGGATATATTAATGCAAAGATCCTGTTTGATTTTATGATTCAGTGTGACCATGAGATAGAGAATAAGAAGCCAGACATAGTCTTAATTGAGAAAGAAAACAAACTATGCTGGATCGTAGATATAGCATTCCCAGCTGACAACAAGGTATGCGATAAGGAAGAAAGAAAAGTCGAGAGATATGACAGGTTAGCTTGGGAGTTTAAGCAGTTGTGGTCGATGAAAAAGGTGGTAGTAGTACCAATAATTATCGGAGCCCTAGGAACAGTGAGTAGAAATCTTGAGAAGTACATAGAACAAATAGGGGCTGCAATAAGAGTGGAGCACTTGCAGAAAACAGCACTGCTTGGAACCGCTCGAATACTCCGGATGGTGCTCGAAAAATAAGGCGTGTTACCCTAGTAAACTGGTAGTGAACAGCTGACACCATAGTACATCTCCAGCGTTAGAAGCTGTGCAAAGGCAATAATAATAATAATAATAATAATAATAATAATAATAATAATAATAATAATAATAATAATAATAATAATAATAATAATACTCTCTGAACCAACCATAAACACTAAGGCAGGTGAAAATCAAATAGATGAAGGAAGTCATACAGAAATCGACGCAACAGAACTACATGATCTAAAAAATCAAATCATGATTGAATGGCTGAAAATTAAAGAAACTAGTATGAATGAACGCGACACTCTCCCCAAAATTCGCAATTCTAACCAAAACCTGAAAATAATTGGTAAAATCCGCCTTGCACTTAAGGATATAATTTCAGCTAATGATGTTGATATTACAGATCTCAACCACCTGTACTATGCATCCGCAAGAATCTCAACGATTCTATGTGGTGAAAAGATTAGAAAAAGACAACACTCCCACAAAAAGCCTTCTTGGCAAGAACGCATTCAACACCAAATTAAGCTGCTTAGATCTGACATAGAATGTTTGAAAAACCTTAAATTTGACAAGAGTATCAAACCTACAAAGACCCAAAAACTAAAGAAAAAATATAACATGAAAACCATAGTTGACATTGATACCACCATAGAAACCATCAAGCAAAAGGTATGTGCTAAAGCTGCCCGCATAGCAAGGTATGAAAAGCGTGTTAAATTCTTCCGAGATAATAACATGTTCAAAAATAACCCCAAAAATTTCTACAGGAAGATAGGGAAAACACCAGTAACAATAAAGTCTGTCCCATCAAAAGAAGAAGTGCAAGAATTTTGGAATAAAATCTGGGCAGAAGATAAAACACACAATGAAAAGGCCCCTTGGATTGATAGAATAGCTACAGACCTAGACTCCTTAGAGGAGCAAAAGTGGGAGGGGGTCAGGGTAGAAGATATAAGATCTGCTCTCAGGAGGTCAAGCAAATGGAAGTCTCCAGGAAAGGATAAAATTCCTAACTTCTGGTTGAATGCCTTCCCAGAAAGCCATGAACTGCTAACAAAACTTTACAACGATGTTTTGCAAAATCCTAGTTTGATGCCCTCTTGGCTAGTTAATGGTTTAACATTCCTGCTTCCAAAAAATGAGGAAACAAACGAACCAAAAAATTATCGCCCCATAACCTGCTTAACAACAATGTATAAGACGCTAACATCTGTCCTAACCGAGTACACCTATAGTTTTTTAATAGAAAGTAGTATATTCCCTAATGAGCAAAAGGGATGTAAACGTGGATCTTATGGTTGTAAAGATCAGCTACTCATCAATAAGATGATCTTAGAAGATTGTCACAAGCGACACAAAAACTTGTCAATAGCCTGGATAGACTATAAAAAGGCCTTTGATAGCCTACCACATAGCTGGATTAGGAAATGTCTGGAAATGTATAAAATAGCTCCTACTCTGCGAAACTTTTTATCTGTAAGTATGAGATCATGGAGAACCACACTGATGTTGAACAATGACAATGAATCTCTAAATGCTGGAGATGTAAGAATTTCATGTGGCATTTTCCAGGGTGACTCACTATCACCACTCCTCTTCTGTCTAGCCCTAATACCGCTCTCAAAATTGCTCAATGATGCACAGTATGGTTATAAAATATTTGATAAAAATATAAATCATCTCATTTACATGGATGATTTAAAGCTCTTTGCAAAAAATGACCAACAACTCAAAGGCCTACTAGCGATTGTTAAACAATTCAGTGATGACATCAGGATGCAATTTGGCCTTGATAAATGTGCAAAAGCTATCTTTATCAAAGGAAAAATGACAAATACATCTAATGTGAACCTTGACCAGCAAAATGTCATAAAAGAGTTAGAACCAGCGGAGAGCTACAAATACCTAGGGGTAATTGAAGGGGACAATATCAAGCACTCAGTGATGAGGGAAAGGATCAGAAGAGAATGTTATCGCAGGGTGAGAGCAATACTGAAGACAGAGCTGAACGCGAGAAACAGGATCGAAGCGATCAATGCTCTAGCCATACCAGTCGTGACTTACAGTTTCAACATCGTTAACTGGTCAATTACTGAAATATGTAATGTTGACAGAAAAATACGAAAACTGTTGACAATGCATAGAATGCACCACCCTAAGGCAGATATAGAACGTCTTTATCTGCCAAGAAAAGAGGGAGGTCGAGGACTACTACAGCTGGCATTATCAATGAAGGTAGCCACAATTGGCCTAGACACCTATATGAAAAACTCTGAGGACTGGATGCTAAAACTTGTCTTAAAATATGAAAGCAAGAAAGCATCTTACTCAGTAACAAAACAGGCAAAGGAATATCTAAGTGAATTCCAATTGCAACAAATTCAAGAATTAGACGAACTAGAAACACCTACAGAAAAAGCTAAGCGCTTGAAAACCCGTGCTAAAATTGCTGCCTTAGCTATTATGACTGAAAAATGGCATGGAAAACCTCTCAATGGCAAATACCCAAAGAGAGCGAATAATGCAGATATTGACAAAGCCCTTACCCACCAATGGTTAATGGCCTCTGGATTGAAATCAGAAACAGAGGGGTTTATCATAGCAGCCCAAGATCAATGCCTACCTACAAAGAACTACCAGGCCAACATATTAAAGAACGGCAGCTCCCCATTATGTCGTATATGCCAACAACAAAATGAGACCATCGATCATGTTGTCTCCATGTGCAGTCTGCTTGCGCCTACAGAGTATCTCAACAGGCATGATAGAGCTGCACAATATATTCACTGGGTAATATGCAAAAACCTGGACTTGCCCCATGATAAAAACTGGTGGGAACACAAACCACCCCCAGTACTTGAAAATGATCACATTGCACTCCTCTGGAACTTCACCATTCAAACTGACAGAAAGATAGACGCAAATAGGCCAGACATCATACTGAAAGACTTCAGACAAAAATCATGCCTCCTCATTGATATGACTGTCCCAATTGATATAAACGTATCTGTCAAGACCTACCAAAAACTGAGCAAATATAAAGATCTTGAAATAGAAATTAGCAAAATGTGGAATCTGAAGACGAAAACAATACCTATTGTCATAGGTGCCCTGGGAATGACAGCGAAACGGGCTGATTACTACCTAGCTCAGATACCAGGAAACCCCAAAATGGCTGAAGTCCAAAAGATAGTGCTCATGGGAACTGCCCATATCCTACGTAAAATACTGTCTATGTGATCTCAAATTTTAAAGCAAACATAATTTTCTTATGGTTTCTTAAACATTCACTTGAACAAAACTGTACAAATCCAAATATATGGTACCCTAGGCATAACACCTACATGAACTTCTAACTTGTTGTCTCTTGAGGTCTCTGGGTGAGACTTGGATCCAACTTGTACAAATGCAAAACAAAAGTCAAACATAAAATAATAATAATAATAATAATATAGTAGTAGTAGGCATCCGTTGGTCTCAAGAGGCCATGGATCTGCGCCCAAAGAAATCGTGTCAACTAGTGATGGTTGTGCAGCGTCTGATGTGGCTGAACAGGCCGACACGAGAGTGGCGGTCATGCGTACAGCGACTGCATTTAAAGGAGCTCTCCGCTGGTGCTGATGATTTTTCCTTCCGTCGAGTCTGCTTTTCTTTGATGGTGAGTCCCTGTTTTGCTTCTGCTCTCTTCATTCTGTTTCACAGTATTTGCCTCCAGTCTGGGCGATCATTTGCAACCTCCTCCCATCTCAAGACGTCCAGATCAAGCGACTTTTTATCACTCTTACAAATATCTTTGAAACGAAGTTACATCTCCGAGTAACAGTCTTTTGTTATATTTCTGCTGCTTTTAAATAAAGCATATTACTCTACGTCTGGTATTCGAGTACTCTTTTTTCCACCTTGTTGCACATTTATGTGCTTACTCCGGTATATACATATATATATATATATATATATATATATATATATATATATATATATATATATATATATATATTGAATGGTTATTGAATGGTTATTATTTTGATATTATGATATTTTTTAAATAATTTTTCTATCTTTATATAATAAGTATTTCATATTAATTCATTTGGTACTTATTGTTGGTTGAGATATATATCTAATTATTGTTCTACTGACGATCTGACGAGTAGCTATATTTTTGAATAGAACTTATTTTCGATAATTTCAATTGATTTTAATCGATTTAAATTTCTTTTCTATTTGAAAATTGGTTATGAAACACGTGTAATCTTTTTATTATATTTATCTTATGATATTTAATTTACTTTATATTATACTCATTTATTGTGCTTTTAATTATTAATTTTTCTATATGTGATAGTGGATTTTCATCGATGAGTTCTTGAAAATTGGTTATTTTCCCTAAAACTATATATATATATATATATATATATATATATATATATATATATATATATATATATATACTTTATCTATAAGGCTCAATTTAATTTTAATTTTTTATAAATTGATTTTAATTGAGTTTTTTACCTGTAATTTTGGATTTTGTCCCTATTATTATTATTATATATATATATACATGAGTGTGTGTGTAATTATAATAAAGGGTAAAAATCATTAATGATTTTACCAAGGGGTCAGCGTGGAAATAAAAACCTTATAGGTAAATTTTACAAATATCTTAATAATTATATACATAATTATAACAAGGGATTAGTTATAAGCCTCTCCACGCGCTAGAAATAGACGCCAAAAGATGCTAATACTACCTTAAAAACTCCGTGTTTTATCTTTTGGAGTATTTGCGTCTTTTAACGTCTATTTCTATCGCGTGGAGAGGCTTATAACCAACCCCTTGTTATAATAATAATAATAATAATAATAATAATAATAATAATAATAATAATAATAATAATAATAATAATAATAATAAGCTTCTCTGCCGTAGGTGTACGGAAAACACTCGGCGAGAATATTTAAAGGATTGATGTTACTCTCCCAGAAAATAAAGAAACAATAAGAGATGTCGAAATATTGCTCATTAGGTAACAGTTGCACTCTTCTTATTGTTTCTCTCTCTCTCTCTCTCTCTCTCTCTCTCTCTCTCTCTCTCTCTGTATATATATATATATATATATATATATATATATAAATTTAGAATATGTATCATATATGATGGAAGAACATCAGGGAAATATACATATGTAACACACGGGGCATGTAAAGTGTTAGGAACACACGCGTTGCCCGATTCAAGAATTGAATAAACGACTTGTAATAATTCCGAGACCAACACACTAACCACGAGGCCACGAACCTTCGCATGAGAGCCTCAACGCCACATTTACAAAGTATCGCCTGTTACGTGTGCCTTCTTTGTTTCTTTTTATTTAAATATTTTTTGAAAAAGTCTCAACGAGGATTATTGATTTGTCAAAATGGGTCAGGATGAAAAACGAAAAAGGTTTATGGCTGCTATTGTATAAAGATACAAAAGTAGCTGTTGTTCGTTTAAAGTTTATTGGTATCAAAGATAGAGATATTAGTTATAGTAAATTGGCTGGTAAGTCGACTAAAAGAGATTTTCTGTAGCTCTATAGAAATACTTGGCTTCATAAAAGTATGCGTTGGAACGAAAGAAGAAACGTTGATGACACAACATATTTTTTTGATAAATTCTGAATAACACAACCAGTTAGTGGATTTCCTTAAATGCTAACCAAGATAGTTCGTCAACAATAAATGTTGCACATTCAAGCTATTGTCACCAATAACAAAAAAGAAATATGAAATCAAGTTTGCTAATTTCTTTTCGTGAATGGAATTTACAAAAGGTGAAAAAGAAAGAGAGACGAACGACAACGCTGGAAAATGTTGTGAAGAAGCATTAGGTTCACATTGACAGGTTTTATTACTTCATATTTCATACTTACTTGGTTTCTTTTCTTGCCTTTTACGAGCTGAAAACAACAGCAATAATTGTTTGGGAGTAGAAAAGCACCGAGCACCACACTAAATGCTTAACTGGGTATATTTGAGTTTACGTGACTTAGAGAAAGAAGACCGGCATCGCCGACTTTTGCCAAGTCCCTGAGTAAAAGTGTGAAAGTAAAGAGTAGCAACGTTATTGTCAGTATGGACATGGAGGGCTTAGTCGTGTCCCTCCACCACATAGGCGAACCCACCTTGGCCAACAAGTCTCGCCACCTCTCATCACCCTTGTAGGATCCCTCTTTCGGTCCCGCACTAAATCTTTCCACTCCGGAATATGATCTCTTCGGAATCATCTCCCTGCTCATGTATTTCCTGCAGGTATTGACTTACAACAAATCAACTGGAACCCCCGCCGGTTACCACGATCAGAACCTCGTCGGTTCCACTTGATCTGGTCAACGGAACGGTCTGCTTGTGAAATTAACGTGCAAGTGGTTGAGCACTCCACAGCACGTGTAACCTTAACGTAGTTCTCGGGGAGATTTAGCCTGACACAGAATGTGACAAGGTTTTCCCCTTTGAATTACAGGTACGACTCATTTTTGCCAGTTGAGTGGACTGGAGCAAAGTAAAATAAGCGTCTTTCACTCACAAACATACACACTATTTGGTCACACACACACACATACACACACCTGTGCCCACACCACCTGAACAAGCACACATCAAATACTACGCACACACACACACACACACACACACACACACACAGACACACACACACACACACACACGCTAGACTCACTCGTCCACATTCACACATACGCACTTACACACACCATTCTCACACACACCATTCTCACACACACCATTCTCACACACACCATTCTCACACACACCATTCTCATATACACACGCACGCTTGCACAGCTTAGTTCATTGAGGTTACCATTACCTTTACCGTTATTATTATTATTATTATTATTATTATTATTATTATTATTATTATTATTATTATTATTATTATTGTTATTATTATTATGATCTCACTTTCAGTCAACCTCTTTTTTTCTAATCATTTCGCCATGTTGGACTGCTCAACTTTACACATTTTTTCTCTCTCCGTTTTTTTTCCCCCTCTTAATCCTTTCTGTCGAAGAGCGTAGGCTCGAAACGTAAAAGACTTCTCCATTTCCCGAGCGTTCAACTCATACACTTGCTTGTTGTTCCTTCACCTGTCTTTGTTTATATATATATATATATATATGTACGTCTATCTCTCTCTCTCTTTCTCTTTCTCTCTCTCTCTCTCTCTCTCTCTCTCTCTCTCTCTCTGTATATATATATATATATATATATATATATATATATATATATATATATATACAGCCATACGTACGTACATACATACGTACGTACATACATACATACATACGGTGGGCTTTCACAGATAAATAGACAGATAAAAAGATAGATAGATTAACAGACAGACTGACGGACAGACAGAGAGGTAGGTAGGTAGATAGATGTGATTCCGTCCTTTTGTACATATCGGATTACACAGCCTATGCTGTAATTTGCTGATTTGAGGCGATAAGGTGTGATTTCACTGTAATTAGATTACTATTTATGAAAGGTGAAGCTTCCTTGTTGAACACCAAAAGCAGCCGAATTACTGAACATCGAGGAAAATAGTGTTAGGTAGCTATGTACTTAAGCGGCTGCAGTGGGTTACGTGCGGGAACAATACTTGGTTTGAAAAACAAGGACATTACAGGAAACATCTGCTTAATTTTCTGGTTATAGAACAACAATCTTCGAACTTTCTCAACACAGTTTATTAGGAATGTCGGCCAATTTTGGAATAAAATGGTAATATAAGATTTGTTGTCATCCCAAATACTGTTTCCATTTATTGTCTTGTAATATAGCAGGGACAGCACAGCTTCTATTTCGTTTTGTTGTTGTAACTGTTGCAGTTGTTGTTGTTGTTGTTGTTGTTGTTGTTGTTGTTGTTGTTGTTGTTGTTGTTGTTGTTGTTGTTGTTGTTCTTCTTCTTCTTCTTCTTCTTCTTCTTCTTATTATTATTATTATTATTATTATTATTATTATTATTATTATTATTATTATTATTATTATTATTATTATTATTATTTTTCTTCTTCTTAAGGCAATGAACTGGCAGAACCGTTAGCATGCCGGACGAAATGCTTAGCGGCATTTCGTCCGCCTTTACCCTCTGAGTTCAAATTCCGTTGAAGTCAGCTTTGCGTGCCATCTTTCGGGGTCGATAAATTAAGTACCAGTTGAGTACTGGGGTCGATGTAGTTATACAATTTTCAATTTTGATGACTCCGGCCTTCTTCGTGTATTTCAACAATGGCTCCACGGCATTTCTTATATACCACCCTAGGCTCTTTTCTTCTGTTTCGATGCAGTCCTGGCAACTGATCAAACCTCTCCCACCCTTTCTTCTGGACAAGTACAGCCTGTCGGTATCACTCTTAGGGTGAAAGGCTCTGTGTACTGTCAATATTCTTCTGATTTTGGTATCCATTTTCTTCATTTCTCTCTGTTGCCATTTTATAATTCCCGCTCCATACCAAAGTGATGCAATTACCCACGAATTAACTGCTTGGACTTTATTCCATCCAGTCAATTTTGGGCGCAGCACCAACCTCAGTCTCCGGAAATACTCCATCCTCAGTTACTCTTTCATTTCCTTTTCCATTATCTCGTTGACGTCTAGTGAAAAACAATGGTTGACTTATTATTATTATTATTATTATTATTATTATTATTATTATTATTATTATTATTATTATTATTATTATTATTATCGTTATCATTATTATTATTATTATTATTTCAGTGAGAGATCAGTGTATGCCATCAAAGTGACATTGGGGTAATATATACGAAGCCCAATATACCCATCGTGACTACCCGCCTGACAAGGGTACATCAGGCACATGCGTGACATGGTGATCTCATATCAAGATTAACAACGCACGACCTTCCAGGTAGGGGCCCAGTTAGAATTTTCTTCAGGTCGAGTGGCCCTTTATTATTTTTTTTCTTTATACTACTCTTTGAGGCCGAAAAAGTTGACTTTGCCTTTTGATAAAAAAAGTACCAGTCATGTGCTAGGGTAGATGTAATCGACTTTCCCACTTCGTTCAAAATTGCTGTCCTTGTGCCCAAATTAGAAATAAAAGTTGTTTTTGTTTCACGCTTGTCCCTATCGAGAAGACATAACGAAAGAAGTTTCCGTCTCTTTATATGAACATAGCTTCAATGCCCGTATCATAACAGTCCTTTTATTTTAATGTAGAAGATTATTAATTAAAAACGATTTGGCTGCTATTTCTAGTAGATAGCGTGACATCATTGAGGCTCCTGCGCTGGCACTTTGTTTTGACGGTGAAGTTCCGTTGACTTCCAACAGAATGGCTGGCATCTACATAGGAGGAATTTCCGTTAATGCAAGAATCAAGAGTTTGTTATAATATACACGTTAAAGAGAACAATTGAAACACAACAGACAAAGTCTGAAATATTATAAAACAGGGTAAATTCGGGTTAATACTGTATTGATGAAATATTATATTGATGTAACAAGGAGAAAGAGAGTGAGAGGAGGAGAAAGAGAGAGAGAGAGAGAGAGAGAGTGTGTGTGTGTGTGTGTGTGTGTGTGTGTGTGTGTGTGTGTGCGTGTATCTGTCTACATTACTATCAATGATCTCAAGACATGTTTGTTAAAAATACAGGAGATATGAGGGAAAGCCTGTAGGTTGCCTCTGGTCTTCTGTACATACTCTTTACACTTTACTCTTTACACTTTACTCTTTACTCTTTACTCTTTTACTCTTTTACTTGTTTCAGTAATTTTTTGACTGCGGCCATGCTGGAGCACCACCTTTAGTCAAACAAATCGACCCCAGGACTTATTCTTTGTAAGCCTAGTACTTATTCTATCGGTCTCTTAGGCTGAACCGGTAAGTTACGGGGACGTAAACACACCAGCATCGGTTGTCAAGCGATGTTGGGACAAACACAGACACACAAACACACACATATATATATATATTTACATATACATATATACGACGGGCTTCTTTCAGGTTCCGTCTACCAAATCTACTCACAAGGCTTTGGTCGGCCCGAGGCTATAGTAGAAGACACTTGCCCAAGGTGCCACGCAGTGGGAATGAACCCGGAACCATCTGGTTGGTAGGCAAGCTACTTACCTCACAGCCACTCCTGCGCCTGTTAAAATATTTTCGGAATAATTTAAAGAGCAGATAATGAAAACCATACAGTATTCTAACAATATTCTGACATAAATATGTTTCTCTTTTATTAATTCGCAAATACTTTTTACAGAACATATTTTTTCTTTTCACAATATCATTTCTATTGATAAAATTGCCAAATATTTCATCTGTGTTACGTCATGGACGACCGTCAAGATACCGAATTTTCTCCCTCCTGTGGCCATGGTTGCAAATACCGTAAGCATTATTCTTAATGCAACCCACAGATTTGGCTTGGCATCATAAAACATTTTACTGTTGATGAATTTATCGGAAGCTTTACATCACCAGGAAATAATTCTTTTGTAAGATCTTAGTTCATTCCAGAGATCCACTTTCGCTAATGTTGTCGTTTTCTTGGTACTTTAGTTCATTCTTCAGACCATAACCTCAGTTTAGTTTTACCTGGCAAATCTTCCAAGTATTTTGTATATGACCAAATCTTTCAGATGAAAAAAAAAAGAAGTGATAGCAATACCAAAGCCATTGAGATTTGCCTGCCATCTCAAAGACTGGATTTTTAGTTATTTTTACCCTGTTTTTTTTTTTGTTTTTTTTTCTTATAACCTGTTAACTTCTTCACTCGGTAAAAAATATGGGAGAAAATAAAAATGTAGATTCATACATAACTACATAGACTTGTGTGTATGCACACATATATCTACGTATCTTTGTATGATACACATATAGATACACAAATAAATGCACAAATAAATACACCTGCTTGCATAGAATCATATGCATATACATATATACATATGTATAATATTTTATACATCTACATCTACACACACACACACACACACACACACACACACACATATATATATATATATATATCATTAAATACACAACTATGTACATTACTCTGTATTTTTCTTATTTTCTTGTTAGCTTTTACATTTGTTTTACATATTCGACGTTTCTAGATCTTCACAGTCTCATTTTCAAAAATTGTATTGAATATATTTAGCGTTTGTGTTGTTTTTATATACTGATTGAAGGCTTGTACAGCTCTTTTATGTTCTTCTATCTAATGTATCTGCAGAAAATGTTCGGTGTTTTACTAAAAATTGTTTCTGTATTGTTTAATATAATTTTGTCGTTTGTCTTTTTCACCTCCATAAAACAAATATATATAAAATAAAATGGATAAAACTTGAACGTAGTCGTGTATTTAATGAAACATAACTGTTCACCATATATATGAATATAAGCATAAACACACACACACACACACACACACAAAAAAAAAAAAAACGCGCGCACACACACTTACACATGCTTATCATCCACGGATTCTCCCATAAGTTAGAAAGAACATGCACAGGAAGTGGCTGCGTGGGAAGTAGCTTGCTTCCCAACCACATGGTTCCAGGTTCAGTCCCACTGCGTGACACCTTGGGCGAGTGTCTTCTACTATAGCCTCGGACCAACCAAAGCTTTGTGAGTGGAGTTGGTAGACAGAAACTGAAAGAAGCCTGTCGTATATATGTGTGTGTGTATTTATGTTTGTGTGCCTGTGTTTGTCCCTCCCTCACCATTGCTTGACAACCGATGCTGGCGTGTTTACGTCCCCGTAACTTAGCGTTTCGGCAAACAGAGACCAATAGAATAAGTACTAGGCTTACAAAGAATAAATCCTGGGATCAATTTGTTCGACTAAAAGGCGGTGTTTCGGCATCGCTGCAGCCAAATGACTGAAACAAGTAAAAGAAAGAAAGCGACTTGTATATTGGTCAACAGTTGGTATATTTATCGAAGAGTACAGTATTGTATAATCCGTTACGGCCGATCTTACTTATAGAAATCCAATAATATTCTCATGAGATAAGGATTTAGAGTTGTATTCCGTTGGATAATCCTGAATATATTATCGTATCCATAAAGGCTTCCTGGAGTATATAGAAACATCAACAACAACAACAACAACAACAGCAACAACAACAACAACAACAACAACAACAACCACAACAACAACAACAACAGCAACAACAATAATAATAATAATAATAATAATAATAATAATAATAATAATAATAATAATGAGTACCTTAATTCTTTTTATATGCAAATAGCTTTACATAGACCAACAGAGGTTTCAACTGCACCGATGAAACATGTGTAGGTCTATGTAAAACTGTGTATGTAAAAGGATTTAAATGTAATGTTATGCCACTCTGTAATAACTCTTATTATTATTATTATTATTATTATTATTATTATTATTATTATTATTATTATTATTATTATTATTATTGAATAAAATGAGACAACAAAGCCAAGGCAATGTGAAATTTGTAGGACATTTATTTATAAAGAGAAAGGTAATCTTACAGCTGTTTCATGGATATAAAAGATATCGAATCATCAGAGACGATATGAGAGAGTTAAGTAGAAGGGAATAGTAGAGTTCATTATAAGGAATTATCTTGGAAAGGGTGAGAAATAAGAAGTATAAAAGAAAATATGAGAATAAAAATAAAAATAAAAATAAATGTTGGATGTTACAGCTGCAGTTCCAAGGAATGTGTTGTGCAGATAATAGAACTGAAGCTGTAGCATCCAACATTTATTTTTACTTTTTTGTTCTCATATTTTCTTTATACTTCCCATGTCTCACCCTCTTCATAATAACTTCTTATATTGAACTCTACTATTTCCTTCTGTTTAACTCTCTCATATCATCTCTGATGATGGGATATCTTTTATAACCCTGAAACAGCTGTAAGACTACCTTTTCTTTATAAAATGTCCCAGAAATTTCACACTGCATTGGTTTAGTTGTCTCATTTTATTCAACATATATACGCTTACACACGACCCGCATTAGACACCTCACTCACGCTATTATTGAACCCGGAGTTTAACAGCGGTCCTTCTGTAGCACCTACATAGTCTTACCTGCCGTTTGGGTTCTCTAGATACCAAACCCCACCTCTCTCTCTCTCTCTCTCTCTCTCTCTCTCTCTCTCTCTCTCTCTTTCACACACACACACACACACACACACACACACACACACACACACACACACACACATATATATATATATATATACATACATTCTGCCAGCATTTCGTCCGTCTTTACGTTCGAAGATCAAATTCCGTCCAGGGCAAGTATATCCATTATATATGCACATACATACATGCATACACACATACATAAGCGTGTAAAGCGAGGTTATGTATATAAGCAGGACATATATGTATATAATAAGCACTGACGAGCCCCCGTCTTAAAATAAGGAGGAACATCTAAGTCCCTTTCAGTAGTAGTTTCTGGACGAGTTATTTACCAGTCACCATCACCTCCACCTCGGACACCGTACCAGTCTCAACATCACCGCCACCGTCCGACACCACCACACGCAACCACCGACGGCGTCACTATAACCACCACCATCCTCCCATCACCACCACCACCATCACCATCACATAAACACAGACTTTTGCGGCAGGTGTTTTTATTAATTAACTTTGCTTTATGTCTGTGTCGAGTGGAGTGTGTATAAGCGACTGGGTAGAAGCGTATGCCTGCACGTGAGTCAACGGATGCACGTCATTGTTGAAAGTGTATGTATGAAGGTGTGTATATGGGAGTGTGTATATATATATGGGTGCTTGCATATACAAAGCGCATGAAAGAAATACTCTGAATAAATTATATACATATATATATATATATATATATATATATATATATATATATATATATATATATATGTATGAATATATATGCATTGTGTGAATGAATATGACTGTGTGTATGCGTATATATATATATATGTATATATTCATATATATGCATACACACACACACACACACACACACACACACATAGCAGGTGTATATATTAATGAACCCTTAGACAAACATTCAAATACACTGATTTTATGTGTGTGTATGTGTATTTATACACGTACATAAAAATATATCTATGTATTTACATATATATATGTGTGTATATATATATGTACATATATATGTATGTATACAATTATGTATATATGTATGTATGTATGTATGCGTATATATATATATTTGTAGGTATATATGTACATGTAAATAATGTTGTGACACTGTTTATATGTGTATGCATGTATGCATGTGTGTTTATATTTACATATATATTCACACACTCATATATATACATGCATTCATAACTATATATATATAAACATATTCTCACATTCATGTGTATACAGATATACAGACATGCAGACACACACACAAGCATACACACACGCACACGCACACGCGCACACACACTTATATGCTAATACACATATATTATACACACGCAAACACAGATATATAATATACTATAGCTTCCTTGTTGTCCAGGATGTTTCCAAGTCTTCTTCAACCTTAGCAGTTACTGTCTTGTAATTCTGTTTCGTATTTAAAAAGACACATATTCCATGCCCTTCGGAGATCCTGTATCCATGACTATGATGAGATGACGGGTCATCAGCTCAAAATGGTAGACAGACGCCGCGGTCAGCTTTCACAACTGCCTTCCGTCTCTACGGAACAATGGCAAGGCATTTGGTGTACTTCGACTCAGGAGACAACATTTGAACTAAGGCACGCTAAGAGCTGAAATACCGCGAGCCATTTTGGATTGCGTTTGGTGTTGCTGACGGATCTTCTACACTCACAACTTTACGCACACATACACACATACACACATACATACACATACATACATACAAGCATACATATACACACATGAATACATACAGACATACATACACACATACATACACACATACGCACATACATACACACAAATACATACATATACACACACATACATACATACATACATACATACATACATACATACATAGATACATAATACATACACACACATATACATACATACATACACACATACATAGATACACACATACATACACACATACATACATACACACACATATCCATACATCCATCCATCTATCCATCCATCCATCCATCCATACATACATACACACACACATACATCCATCCATCCATCCATCCATACATACATACATACATACATACATACATACATACATACATACATACATATAAACAGGATCCTTGTGGTTTTGTCACTGTTTACAATTCTCTTTTAAAAAAATTGTTTAATGTATCATATAGATGTAATTTTTGACGCTGAATCCGAATTTGATATTCATTTATTCCTGAAAAAATTTGCGAAAATGTTACGGGTGTTCAAAGTTTGATAATTTCCAGAATTTTCAATCAATCAGAAAACAGCGCGTTCGTTGCCTCTTTCACCATCTGGGGTGGGGGGCATTGGGCATGTCAAAACATTGCTAGAAATAATAGTCAAAACATTAAAATATACACGAATGAAGTTAACATTAAAACATTCACGAGCAAATTAAATATTTAAAAGCTACGAACAAACAAACCAACAGGAGTTGCTAGAAATAACAGTCAAGACATTCTTTAAAACAGACATTTATTAGTTGAAAAAAAATTAAGAACGAAAGTTTGCAATACAATATGATTTTATAAAATAAACTAGCTGGCGCCGTGCCGTCAAAAATAATGGCTACTTGTAGTATTTTAGAGTTGAAACGCTGTTTGATTTTTCTTTTCGGCGTTGAATGTTCACCATCCCACTTCCATTGCACACACACACACAGTCATTCACATACCTCCTTTAACATACACACTCATATACTCACACAGAATTGAAACGCTCCCACTACCAGTTTGCCATCACCCCTTCCTTTCTCATTCATATGTTGTGACGGAAAAACACAAGAGTATCATTATAATAAAAGATTATCTTTCTCGTATCTCCTTCTCCTCCTTGTACGCATGCGCAACATCTTTGGTTACTATCGAAAGAGTTTTTCGCCACGGTGATACGTAAAATACTCGCTTCTGATTGGTCAAAATACCCAAATTTTGCAAATTTTAAACGCTAATAACCTTTTAATTATGGATTTATAGAGAAAATGAATTTCATTTTCATAATAAGTATACAAAACTTAATCCATATACCAAATTTGAAAACAATTGGAACAAAATTGTAAACAGTGACGAAAACCACAAAAATCCTGCATACATACATACATACATACATACATACAAACAAACATACATACATACATACACCAGCTGCCTTGCTGATGTGAATAGTTCTTTGTAAATCAA
>NC_142930.1:165608014-165630514 GCF_046866305.1 Octopus bimaculoides
AGCTTGGGAGATTAAGTAGTTGTGGCCGATGAAAAAGGTGGTAGTAGTACCAATAATTGTCGGAGCCCTGGGAACAGTGAGTAGAAATCTTGAGAAGTACATGGAACAAATGGGGGCTGCAATAAGGGTGGAGCACTTGCAGAAAACAGCACTGCTTGGAACCGCCCGAATACTCCGGAATGTGCTCGAAAAATAAGAGGTGTTACCTTAGTTCATTGGTAGTGAACAGCTGACACTGTAGCACATCTCCAGCGTTGGAAGCTGTGCAAAGGCAATAATAATAATAATAATAATAATAATTTCTAAAACAGTCAATAGAACTTCAGTCAATAGAACTTCAGTTAATACCTTTCTTTATATTACACAACATCTGCAGTTAGAGAAATGTAAGCTTTCAGACATAGATGTCTTAGATAACAGCTGAGTGAACCAAAAGTTCACTGTCAAGAAATACCTCAATAAATCGACTTTTTTTTTATTGTGGGTCTGTTGCTTTTGATGAGCCCAACGTCAGCCCTGATCCAACAGACAACTTCTGGTGACTAATATATATATATATATATATATATATATATATATATATATATATATATATTTCGTTTAGGGATTTGATTAGCAAGATTCTTTATGTGAGTTCGTGTGTTGAAGCATATATTCTGTTGTCTGGGGAGAGTCATTCTCTTTTGCAAGACGCAACTTTAGAAAAATAAAAAAGAAATAAGTGGAAATTTTACCAGTGAGTATGTTAAATTATAAGGCACCAAAAGAGAATGACTCTCCCCGGACACAACAGTATATATATATATATATATATATATATATATATATATATATATATATATATATATATATACATATATAAAGACAGATTTTCTGATAAGTTATTAACCATTTCAAAAGTATTTTTCCTATATATGGATTAACGCATAACACATCTGAACAGTTAAATGAGGAAAGCCCTTGGCACCAAAGGGTCACCACGCGAAGACTTCTTTCTAAAAGGTTTGTGACATTCTGTGTTTGAAACAAAAACAAATATTTTAATAACTTTTAAGAAAATCTTTCTTGAAATATTGTGATTATATCAGGTGTTTTGGGGTTGTTTTTTTTTTTTTGCACAGGCATTTAAATATAAAAACGGGCGTCCACAGTTTCTTTGAAACGAATTCACTCACAAGGCATTGGTCGGCCCAAGACTATCATAGAAAGCACTTTTCTCAAGGTGTTGTGCAGTGGGACTGAACCGGAAATCACGTGGTTGCGAAGCGAGCTTCTTAACCAGAGAGCCATGTCTGCACCTTAGTATGTATAAAAGCTACATTATATAATTTATTCTTTGTGTTTTATTTTTTGTTTGTTTCTGGAGATGTTTTGACTTCGGTGGTATTTCCAGCAGGTCGAGAAAATACGATGGCACGTGAAACAATTTAGTTTTAAAAAAAAAAAAAAAAAAAAAAGAGAGAAAAATAGAAAAGAATGTTGTCTGAAGAATGCTGCATTTCGGGTGGCTTTTTTTTTCTTTTCTTTTGCTTGCAACACACACACACAAAACAATTTAGCATGTCTATATATGGAGTTTACGATGTGTATAAGGGGTAGATTGTTGTACGTGTTATGTATAATATGTATATATTACGTATATATTATAAGTAAACAAGTACAATCCTATTAAAAGCATAAATACAGACAACAATATCACCAAACGAAACAAGACAAAAAAAGCAACAGCACTTTAATGTCTACACAAGCGTGACAGAGCAGCTGGTTGTTGCTATTTAGGTTGGAAGTTCTGTAATACGAGATCTTCATTTGTAATAATTGATATGACCAGAGTGCAGAATGACGTAATGTTTAGGAATAGGAAGATACTTATGGACCAAAACACGGGCCCTGATCTGGTTTTATACAGGTCTGAAAACCTCTACGAAACATAGCATGAACCGCAAATTACCTGTAATTGCTTTTATCTACTTATTGGACTGTGGCCACGCTGGAGCACTGTCTTGCAGGGTTTTATCGAACACATTGATCCCAATATCTATTGGTGAACCTGGTATTTATTCTATCGGTCTCTTTTGCCAAACCGCTAATTACGGAGATGGAACAACTATAGGTTGTCAAGTGCTGGACAACACAACACAAACAAAAAGTGCCACATGCACGTATCTAATGAGCTTCTTTTCAGTTTCCGTCAACCAAATTCATCCACAAGGCTTTGGCCAGCCTGGGGCTATTGTAAAAAACACTTGTTGATGCCGTGGAATGAACCCATGACTACATGGTTGGGAAGCAATTTTCGTCATCACACAGCCACGCCTGCGTCGATATCTGTTAATTCCAAGAATTGGTGAAAGCGTGTGACTTCGTAGCTGAGGTGTTCGGCTCATGGTCGTAATGTTGTGTGGCCTTAAGCAGAAATGTTTTATAATTAGGGCGATAAAAGCAATGGTAACAGCAATGAATATTTGAGGGTGAAAAGGGTTTTTAATATGAAATATGAAAAAAAAAACAATAACAGTTCTTCTTGAAAATTCAGGACATAAAAAGAATGACAGCTAATTTCGTGTGAATCATTGCATTTGAAATAAATGCACCAACACTGAGTTAATTCCATTAAGTAATTCGTTTAACTTCCGGTTTTTCTTCACTTTCGAACCATGTGTTTTCTTGTTCAGTCCGACTTTGCGGACTCAATAATACCTTGTGGGTGAATTTGGTAGAAGGAAACTACGGAGAAACCCCTCATATATATATATATATAGAGAGAGAGAGAGTCTGACGAGTAGACCATGGGGCTAAGCCCTTTACGGATGCGAAACCATTGGTCACTATGACCGGACATATACTTAACTGCATATCTATCTATCTATCTATCTATCTAGCTAGCTATATATATGTATATATATATATATATATATATATATATATATATATATATATAGAGAGAGAGAGAGAGAGAGAGAGAGAGAGAGAGAGAGAGAGAGATTGATGATATACTGATAGATAGATATGCATATATAATTGCATGTGTGTGTGTCCTTGTGTTTCTGTTGTCCCCACCACTGTTTGACAGCCGGTTTTGGTTTGTTTACGTCCTCGTAACTTAGTAGTACGGCAAAAGTGTCCAACAGGACAAGCACCAGACTTAAAACTGAAGCGTCGAGGTCGATTTGTTCGACTAAAAATTCAGGTTTGAGCCCAGAATGGCTTCAGCAAATAAAAAGTAAAGGATAAAATATACATGAGTGTGTGTGTGAGTATTTGTGTGTATGTGTGTGTGAGTGAGTGTGTTTGTGTGTGTATTTGTGTGTATGTGTGTGTGTGTGTGAGTGTGTTTGTGTGTGCATTTGTGTGTGTGTGTGTGTGTGTGTGTGTGTGTGTATTTGTGTGTGTTTGTGTGTACTTTATTTGTGTATAGAAAGCACACCTTGAAGCGAAGAGGGGAAGCTTCTGAGTCATTGAGAAGGTGGTGAGCAGTGACGAAAGAATTTTGATTAACAAACTCCTGACTGATTGTTTAACCGGTTCATTAAACAAACAATTGATTGGTTAATTAGTTAGATATTTAACCAATTGACTAGCAATAAAGAAGTGAAATTGTACCTGTGCTCGTGTTATTGTTATGGGCTTTATGACTCTCCCAAGACACACCAATACACACACACACACACACACACACACATATATGTTTCCGGGATATGTTATATGTCCCTTCGTCAGAGACGGTGCGAGAAAATGTTTAAGTAAATAGTTATTATAAAGAAGATGTGAAATACACAGTAAATTGGAGGAATGAGAACAGACGTGAGATATGCGTAAGGATATTGTATCTGTGGAAAAATTCGAACAAGAGAAATAATATTCTTAAGATTATAAATCTGGAAAAGTACAGGAGAAGTTCTTACACTTGGAAAAGTTCAGGACTAGTAGTTACATCTGGTAAAGTACAGAACAAGAAAATTTTTAATTAAAATATTGCAGCTGAAGGATAAAATTTCAAATAAAATATTTAGATTTAGAAAATATTAGCTTTTATTAAAACTAAAAATTTTGTTACAAGTTATTACTTGTTCTATTAAAAATATAAAAATAACTAAAAAAAATTTGCACCTTAAAAAATTCATTTTAAAATTATTTAATAATTAGAAATTCGAAAATTGGTTATAAAAAATAATAGTAGTACATAATTAGTTAGTACAATAAATAGAATAATACAAAAATTAGTTATATATTACTGTAAAATCTACCTATAACAACAATTTCACAGTAAGTTATTGCCAAGTCTTCACATTTTTAATCTTGACCCAATGCCTACCATATATATATACTATTTTACTTTGCATAAAACTTTAGCTATATTGGCACTTCTGGCTCTCATTTTTTAAATGTTATAGTTTCAATATTTTTTCAAAATGATGGTACTTTTTTAATTATAATGTTACTCCCTAAATTAAAATCAAATAATTTTTAATATTCAATATCCTTGGCTGCAATATTTTAAGTAAAAATGTTCTTGTCCCGAACTTTTCCAAGCCTAATAACTTCTGTAACTTTCCAGAAGAATCTTAAGAATATTATTTCTCTTGCTCACATTTTCCACGAAATCCATGTTTTTTTCCAGGCTATGCTATTATGCTAATTAAAAAGTATAGAACTATATTATCACCCTCAAATTTGAGAAACAAACACTCATAACTTTTTTGTTTTAAAACTTCATTGCATGAGATTAATACCATGAGATTCCTCGAATTGAGCTCAATCATTTAAGTTTAATTAAAATATAGTTTGCTTTTAAAATAAAAAAGTTAATTACACTTAAATCCAATTTTTTGCCTTCCTTATATTTTTTTCATGATATTTTACCTCACAACTTTATTGATACAAATTTTTGTTGCATGGGATCAAAACTATGAAATTCTTCATGTTTTCTTCTATGAATGAAGCTAAGCTAAATATATCTTGCTTTTAAAATAAAGAAGTTATTTAGATCTAAACTTGATTGGAGGCGTTACTTACTCGCCTATAAAGTTTACATCAAAATTCTGATGTAAACTCTTTTCTACTGGATCAAATCTCAATTTCTTATGCCGAAATATGACTAAGGACCAGTCCTCTTCAAAAATGTTAACAGTTTTCCATTTGGTTAAGAACTGAATTAGCGACAAACTCTGAAAGATGCTGCATGTGAGTAAATTGCGACCTTAAGAATATTATTCAACAACTGCTGTGGTTGACTGATATATATATATATATATATATATATATATATATATATATATATAATATTATTAGGGACAAAATCCAAAATTACAGGTAAAAAACTCAATTAAAATCAATTTATAAAAAATTAAAATTAAATTGAGCCTTATAGATAAAGTATATATAAAATATATATAGTTTTAGGGAAAATAACCAATTTTCAAGAACTCATCGATGAAAATCCACTATCACATATAGAAAATTTAATAATTAAAAGCACAATAAATGAGTATAATATAAAGTAAAGTAAATATCATAAGATAAATATAATAAAAAGATTACACGTGTTTCATAACCAATTTTCAAATAGAAAAGAAATTTAAATCGATTAAAATCAATTGAAATTATCGAAAATAAGTTCTATTCAAAAATATAGCTACTCGTCAGATCGTAAGTAGAACAATAATTAGATATATATCTCAACCAACAATAAGTACCAAATGAATTAATATGAAATACTTATTATATAAAGATAGAAAAATTATTAAAAAAATATCATAATATCAAAATAATAACCATTCAATAATCATCCCTTCATCCATAATAATAACATGTATATTATATACAAAAAACATCTTACCTAAATTATCATTGTTTTAAATTATCATTGTTTTAAATACAAGTTGAACGAAGTTTAAGTTTAAAATAATAATGAAGATAAAATTAGTACATATTTAACCGGTGTAATAGTTAAAGCTATACTATTTAAAGCTAAAGACGTTTATTTAATTATGATTAAAGATCAATTGAATAATAGAAAAATACAAGATTATTTATTTCTACAAACGTAATAATAAAAAATATGAATGAAAAAAATTATGAATGGAAAAAATTATGAATGAAAAATTAGGAAAGAAAAAATTATTAAGAATAAAAGGTTAAACTTTATATATATATACAAAGTTTTGATTTTTAAAAAATTTTAACGATATTATAAACTATAAAGAGTAATAATTAATCAAATACTATTAATCAAAAATAATCGAAAATATATCAACACTATTCCAATCGAAGTTCTAATATTATGTTGAAATGAAACTATAACTTCTAAATAATATAGTGTTAAATAAGTTATCTATTAAAATAATCTATAAAGAACCAAATGAATAGTATAAAAACAAGAATACATATTATTTTCAAATAGTAGAAAATCTTTAGCAAAGTGAAAACAGTACTTATCCAAATTTTTCCGATGAGTTCTTGAAAATTGGTTTTATATATATATATATATATATATATATATATATATATATATATATATATATATATATATATATATATATATATATATATTTATAAAATAGTGTACATTTAAACACAAGAGAAAACTGCCTTCAACAGGCAGTTTTTACACGCTAGAAGAAGTAGTCAAAACGACCAAAACTACATTTAAGAGCTATCTTCAAAAGGAATGAAAAATAAAAACTTTTACCTTGTTATTTTAATCCGGTCAGACCTAGGATTCAAAATTCTTTTAGCAAATAAAATAATTTGCTAGGCGAGATTTCTCGTCAGTGACCGCACCATAACACTAAGAGACGAATAACACGTGTCTCATCGTTACACATTATAATTTTTCAAATTCACCGCGCAAGCGCAGTTTCAGTCGGGGGTGGGAATATCAGTAAAAATTTATATTTAATAAGATGAGATTCATTGAAACCGGTAATATTTTCTTTATGTAATTTTTAAATTCATTTTTATAAAATTCCTTCTTAAATTGAAATGTCTTAGACTTACTTCTGTGCTATTTTCACCTCCATCAAATATATATAAAAATTTGATTTGTATAGATCTCGAATCTTTTTTCAACTATGTATATATATATATATATATATATATATATATATATATATATATATATATATATATATATATATATATATGTATGTATGTATGTATGTATGTATGTATGTATGTATGTATCTATGTATGTATATATAGATATGTAGGGAAAACGGGGTATGAAACATTCCATTAGGGAATGAAAGCAGCGTGGGTGGTAGGCTCTCTGAACACATTTGTGCAAAAGAGTGTCGGGCCGAAAGCTGCATCCGTGCCGCTCTCGTTTAAGAGAACAATCGAGCGGTGGCATTGCTTGAAATCTAGTTGCAACCATCAAGTATATTTATGTAAGTATATATATATATATATATATATATATATATATATATATATATATATATATATATATATATATATATATGCACGTGTGTGCACGAGTGTGTATGTATATGTTCGTGTGTGTGCGTGTGTATATCATAGATGTATATATTTTATATGTATGTCAAGATATAAGCATACATGCGTACATGCAAACATATTTCAATAAATATATACGTACATGTTCATATACACATTGATGTTTAAATTCCTGTGAAAGATTTTCTGTTCTAGAAACTGGCCTTTTCTACACTGGTGGGAAATTAAAAATAAGGAAACCATACATACAAAGTGACAAACAGACAGACAAACAGGAAAATAAACATCGCATCTTTCACCTCGTCGTTCACATCTTTGTGATACGCATTGGTTTTAAATTTGGCAGAAAGCCAAATTTGTGATAAATATTGATGGAAAATAAAACTAATCACTAAACACGTCTCAACCCACCATTAATACCACATGTTACTCAATACAAACAACACAAAAGTTTGCTACAGCTGTCCGAAAACCCGAAAATACGCCATTCTGTCTATAAATAAATACTACGCCCACACACTACAGCCGAAAATGGACACAGATTCAAAGACATATCTGTTAACAGGAAATTGCCTAAAAAAACAGAGTAATCTGCAAGATTACTTCTTTTTTAGACGATTAACATAATCATCCACGTTCCATCTGCCGGAACGGATTAAGAAAGAATATATCTATGATTGTTTTAGTTCTCCCTGTTCAACGTGCACATAGTAATTTACTATCGTGTTGGGAGACATCAGCGCGCAACAGCAAATAGTTTGCTGAATCTCATAAACAAGAGCCATCGCTCACGTTTCGTTCCATTGATCCTGGATAACTTTCACTGAAGAGACACAACCAAGTCGAAACCTCACGATGTTTCAAAATCCCTTTATATCAGGGAATCGAGTGTGTCATGAAAACACATCGTATAAAACAGTGGATTCCAACCATTTTATACCTATGGATCCCATTTGATTTCTATTTTAGTCTACTGGACCCGTACAACCATTTAATGTTTAAAAAGATCCTATATTCATATAATTAAACATTATTAGGAATTGTATAAAGAAAATTGCTTAAATATTTTGTGTATTGTAGAAGTATGACTGATCTATTGCACATAAATGATAACAGTAAAATTTAATATGGACCCCATCCACCAAGGATCATATGGAGCGCAGTTAAAAACCACCGAAGAAGGGGTTCGCCGAAGATTACGATATTCATTCACGTTCGAATCTATGGGGAGGTGTTAAGAATTATTATATATGATAGTTTCTCGAGTCTCTCTCTCTTTGTCCGAAAAAGACAGTTCTGTAACTCTTTAGTGAATAACCTGCACAGATGATTTGTTTATAGCAATCAAATGCTCGTGCTGCGCATGCGCTCACTCGCTCTATCAAATACGAATGCATATACACATACAAATATGTATGTGAACATCTATATCTATCTATCTGTCTGTCTGTCTGTCTGCTTGTCTATCTATCTATCTATCTATCTATCTATCTATCTATCTATCTATATATATATCTTTCTCTCTCTCTCTCTATCTATTTATCTATCTATCTCTATTTATCTCTCTCTCTATCTATCTATCTATCTATATATCTATCTATCTCTCTCTATTTATCTATCTATCTATCTATCTACACACACACACGCACGCATACAAATAAACAAACACATCTATAGCAAGGAAGAAGGAATAAGAAAGAAAACGACCGAAGGAGAGACACAGAGAAGGAGAGAAATAGAGATATAAAGAGAGAGAATATAGAGAGAATGAGGGAGAGTGAGAGAGAGAGAGAGAGAGAAAGAAGAGAGAGAGAGAGAGAGAGAGAGAGAGAGAGAGAGAGAGAGAGAGAGAGAGAGAGAGAGAGAGAGAGAGAGAAACGGGAATGAAAGCTGAAAGACGTCAAAAGGGAAAAGTGTTTTCCACCACTTCCCGCTTAAAAAAGTAAAAATGTCGTTGTTACAAGGTCGGCCATTGTTAGAACCGTGACGACCTAAAAACGTCCATGCCAGCATGGATTTATCACAGAGGAACAAAGAGAAGAAAACTCAAGCGTACTTGTCTCTTCAATCAGACACACGCAAAAGCAGACTTTTACAGAGACAAAGAGTCTGATATCCATAGACGCATACTGCAGAAGAGATACACAAATACAGACTGTTAGGTTAGTAACAGACAGACTGATATACACTCGCAGACAACTATCTATGCACACACACACAGACACACACAGACAGACAGACAGACACACACCTATATATACACATATACATAAATACGCAAATGTATTTATATAAATATACATGCAAACACACACTAATACACGCGTGAGCGCACACACATACATGTATATATATATATATATATATATATATATATATATATATATATATATATATATTATATATATATCATATATATAAATATATTATATATATATGCCTACATATATATATATATATATATATATATATATATATATATATATATATATATATATATACATACAATGTTATATATATAAGGCTACATATATATATACATTATATATATATAATATATATATATATTATATATATGCCTACATATATATATATATATATTCATTCTGTCGCCAGAAAGATTTTGTTCTGTAATCTCATCGTAGTGGTGATGGAAACACTGTCAGCTCCGATCGAATAAATAAGCCTTGCCACGAATTGTTTTTCTTTCTTTACACACGCGCGCAGTAATATTAGTTTCAAATTTTGGCACGAGGCCAGCAATTTCAGGTGAAAGGATAAGTCGATTACATCGACCTAAGTGTTCAACTGGTACTTTATTTTATCGACCCCGAAAAGACAAGCACATAGGCTGCCTATCTGATTTGGATCGCCAAGAGCTGCAATTAAGTTCTGATCTTTGTAGAGCTTAAAATATCTTTTGAGGCCTCTGTTATATTTGCAAACCTTCTGAAATACATTGCATTGAAAGGTGTGCACAGACATATAGGCAGAATAGTTAGTGGAGGTTCGTTTTTCATGGGTCTACAAATGAGATTTGAGCCCAGCAGAAGGAAAGCATGGTCCGTCACAAACTGTGCACACAAAAGGGTCATTGTCATTCATCTTCTCGATCGTAACATTCTTCCTTAGATCGCTTTTGAGTCTTCCATGCGTTATCCTGGCCTCTTCAGATGCTTTCACTCCACTCCACACTTTTATTCGCCATCCAGCTCGATCTTTCATTTGTTTCAATCGTTTGACTGCGGCCATGCTGGAGCACCGCCTTTCGTCGAACAAATCGACCCCAAGACTTATTCTTTGTAAGCTTAGTACCTATTCTATTGGGCCCTTTTGCCGAACCACTAAGTTACGGGGACGTAAATATACCAACATCGGTCGTCAAGCGATGGTGTGTGGGGGGGCGGGGTGGACAAACACAGACAGACACACACACACACACACTTATATGTATATATATATATATATATATATATATATATATATATATATATATATATATATATATATATATACATACGACGGGCTTCCTTCAGTTACCGTCTACCAAATCCACTCACAATGCTTTGGTTGGCTCAAGGCTATAGTAGAAGATACTTACCCAAGGTACCACACAGTGGGACTGAACCCGGAACCATGTGGTTACCAAACAACCACGCCTGCGCCTATATGTATATATATAAATATGTGTATACATATAATACAGCAGATAATTAGCCTCGTTATGCGGTCTTTTATCTTTTGCTGCAAGCATTGCACTGCGGCCACGCTGGGGTATCGCCTGGACTGTAACAAGGCTGGCCCTTTGAATTACAGATACAACTCAGTTCTACCAGCAGAGTGGAGTGGAGCAGCGTGAAATAAAGTGCGTAGCTCGAGAGTACAATCCCGACCTTAGGATTGTGACCCGAATACCCGAACCACTAAGCTACGCGCCTTCACACACACACGGTCATAGCTGTGTAATAAAGTTCCCTTTACAACCAGGTTGTTTCGAGTTCGAAACAGCTTCGCAGCGTCTTGGGGGAAGTGTCTTCTTCTTCTTCTTTTTTTTTTTCTTCTTCTTCTTCTTCTTCTTCTTCTTCTTCTTCTTCTTCTTCTTCTTCTTCTTCTTCTTCTTCTTCTTCTTCTTCTTCTTCTTCTTTGTCGTCAACGCAGTAAGCTAATTCCTTGAACAAAACACACCAACACCACCGCCAGTCATCACCACTACCACAACCTTTGGCCTTGAGGAATCGCTACCACCACCACCACCACCACCAACAACAACAACAACAACAACGCCACAACCAGCACCATCTTCGTCACTTCTGCATCACCATCGTTATTTACTCCCCCCATTATGTCTATCACCTCCTACCACTACCCCCCACCATACCGACAAATCTGTTGACGTCACGCTAATTAGATTCCGTTAATTCGTTAGTTTCTCTTTCATAGTTCATTGATTGTTGAATGGCGTCTATATTTTGGCAATGGCGCTGGGGCGGGGGACGGGGGCGGGGGGAGGTGGTTAACGGCAGGACGGGACGGGGCTATTTTCATTAACCATTTTTATTATCGTCGTCCCGAAATATTTCCTTGCGCACAATTATGCTGATAATGATAATGACAATAATTGGTTTATCTTATTTGCCGCAGGGGCATCGGATGAGGAAACATTACAATCACAGTTTCAATGTGTGTGTGGGTGGGGTGGGTGGGTGTTGGGTATTATGTAACAAAATGAGGGTGAGAAAGAGAGGGGGGAGGAAAGAATATAATAAGCACCACATCGTATGTAAAGCATCTTTCATCTTCTATCCATTACTTGCTTCAGTCATTAGGCTGCGGCTATGCTGGGGCACCACTTTGAAGAGGTTTTAACAGAACAAATCGCCCCTGGCGAGGCGAGCAGGCCAACATTCCTCCTCCCCCTGACCGAAAGGGGGACTGGAGTAATGTGAAATGAAGTCTTTTGCTCAAAACACAACGCACTGCCCGGTCTGGGAATCGAACCCATAATCTTGCGATCGTGAGTGTAACAGCCTAACCCCACTACCCCCCCCACACACACATATATATATATATCCCTATAAATAATGCGGTTTTTTTAATTGCATGAACCAAAAGTTGGAGGGGGACGGAATAAACTACCTGCATCAACTTGCTATAAAGACAGGTAGTAATTTTACCTTGTACTTATTCTTAGTGCAAGTTTTGAAGAGTGCAGTTCAATTTTAAGTTATTTTTTCAAAGCTATAATGGAAGTGACAAGGGAGCATATTTGGCATATTTTGCTTTGTGAGTTCAATAAAGGCAACAACGCAACGGAAAGTGTGAGGAATATTAATGCAGTATTTGGGGATCGGAGTTCCAGAAATTTCGAGCCGGGAACTACAGCCTAGAAGTCGAGCAAGCTCCCTACTGTCGCAGATATGGCCAGATCATCGCGGTACTTAACTGATGATCGTACAATGAGAGGGTGGAGAGTTGAAGTTCAAGAGTGGAGGGTTGAGGTTGTGCACAAGGAAATATTTCGGGGACAACGCTAATGAAAATGGTTAATAGCCCCGTCCGTCCTGCCATTCCTCCCCCCAGCACCAGCACCAAAATATAGGCGTCATTCAACAGTCAATGAACTGTGAATGAGAAACTAACGAATTAACGGAATCTAATTAGCATGACGTCAACTGATTTGTTGGTGGGGCTGTATGGGTTGTAGTTGTGATGGTGGTAGTGGTGGGTGAGAGACAGAGTGGTGAGGGTAATAATGTCGTTGGTGGTTATGGCGGCGATGGTGTGGGCTTTTTGTTAAATGAATTAGGTTATTTGGAAAATTTGAAGGGGAAACAGAAAACGTGAAGGCTGGTGATTCATGGACATTGCTTGGAAGAGGAGAACTAAAGGGGGGGGGGGACAAAAAAGTTATCTTATGGCAGCTCAGGATGCGGCCCTTGTGACCAACTCCATAAAGATGTTTATCTACAAGATTACTGAAAGTGACAAGTGCCGATTGCGTAGGGGAGTTGTGGAAAGCGTGGCACACATTGTCAGTGCGTGTGGGATACTTGCACAACGTGAATACAAAGCGTTTCACGACAAGGTGAGTCACTGTGTTCACTAGAATCTCTGTAAGATCTTTAAATTAGAAGTACAAGGGAAAGAGCATCTACACAAAACTGAATCAGTTATGGAGAATAACAGCGTTAAAATTCGGTGGGATCTTAATGTACAGGGTGCGGCAGAAATACCTCCCACATTTTAAACTTTCCCCTATGTGTTGCTAATGAACTTATGCAAGTGTCAATGGTGTTTTCATTTAGCTAATGAACAAAAACTGTAACCTTTTCTTTAAACAACAGTAAAATTAATTTTTCATAAATGTTGTTTCTTCTTCCTTTTGTCAACCTTTTAAATGTGGGAGGTATTTCTGCCGCACCCTGTATAAACGGATAGTAATCGGAAACAGACGACTGGACATCATTTTGGTGCTTATACGATCCCACAAAACTTTAATTTTTGATTTGTAAGTGACCACTACAGGAACAACTTTGGTAGTGGTCTTCCTCTTTCTTTCTACTTCCACCTTCGCCTTTGGTCATCTTTTCCACTTCTTCAGGTACTTCATTATTCTTTTATTCTTTTATTCTCTTATTTGTTTCTTCAGCTATTTGACTGCGACCATGTGAGTGGATTTGGTAGACGGAAACTTAAAGAAGCCCGTCGTATATATATATATATATATATATATATATATATATATATATATATATATATAGGCACAGGAGTGGCTGTGTGATAAGTAGCTTGCTTACCAACCACAGTCCCACTGCTTGGAACCTTGAGCAAGTGTCTTCTACTATAGCCTAGGGTCGTGCAAAGCCTTGTTAGTGGATTTGGTAGATGGAAACTGAAGGAAGCCCGTCGTATATATATATATATATGTTTCTGTGTGTGTATTTGTTCCCCCACCCCACTATCGCCTAACAATCGATGTTGGTGTGTTTACGTCCCCGTAACTTAACGGTTCAGCAAAAAGAAGGCCGATAGAATAAATACTAGGTTTACAAAGAATAAGTCTTTGGGTCGATTTTGGGTAGAAAGAAAGAGGAAGACCACTACCAAAGTTGTTCCTGTAGTTGTAGGGACACTGGGGACCATATCAAAGAAACTGCTACAATTCTTTGACCAACTTAAAATCAAATATGATATCAGCACTGAACCAAAACAATGCCTTATTACTCGTATCGTGAGAAAGGTTTTTCTCTTTGACCGAAGTCTCAGACCTGATGGAGAAAGAAAAATTAAGCCAGTTCTCGAAAACTGTGTGAAGCACCAGAAATGATGATGACGATGATGATGATGATGATGATGATGATGATGATGATGATGATGATGATGGTGGTGGTAGTGGTGGTGGTGGTGCTGGTGGTGATGATGATGATGATGATGGTGGTGGTGGTGGTGGTGGTGGTGGTGGTGACGATGGAGGGTGGATTTATTTTTATTTGACACGGGACTTCACTAGAAGAAGGGTATGGAGATTATCGCCGGGGTTGCCATGGAATTTAATGAGGATGCCAATTTATGGAAGAAAAAAGAAGAGGGTAGAAGGAGGAGGAGGAGGAGGACGGGACGATAATAAAATGAACAGCAACAACAACATCAACACCACTACCCAAACAACAACAACAACAGCAACAATAATAATAATAACAATAATAACAATAGTAGTAGTAGTAGTAGTAGTAGTAGTAGTGATGATGATGATGATGATGATAAGGAGGGGGGGGGGTCCCAATATAAATTTGTTTCGTGTTAGTTATAAACGACTTCGGAGAATTATTAAATCTTATAAAGGTTAACTGAAACGAATGAACCTCTTGGTTGCCGTTGCTCACCGATCTACCATTCAGTGATATTGAAAATAATGGTTATTGTCTGCGATAAAAGTGAATTCTATAGAATTCTGGTTTCGCTTCACCTTTACGGACGACTTGCTATGATTCTCGCCCAACGATTTCATTTTAATCCAATTTTAAAGTCGTTATTATTCAATGGAAACAAATCGTCTGTTGTGGGTGGTAGTCGTGGAGGTGGTGGGGGAGATGGTGGTTTTTAAGGGTGGTGGTGGTGGTGGTGATTGTGGAGAGGGTGGTAGTGGTGGTAGTGTTATTGAGATGCTAGTAGTGAGAGAGAGAGAGGGGGGGAATGTGTGTGTGTGTGAGAGAGAGAAATTCGTAATTAATAAGGGAAAGACAAATAGAGAAAGAATCGTAATTAAAAAGTGAGAGAGAAAGAGAGAGACTGTAAGAGAGAGAGAGAGAGAGAGAGAGAGAGAGAGCGAAATAAAGAAATTGTGAGAAAGAAAAAAGAAGAAGTGAATAAAGATAAGATTATGTTGCTGACAGGAAAGGTGGTGCGGAGGATGGTAAACACTCACGATAGAATAAGGAGACAGACAGACAGACAGACAGATAGACAGACAGATAGACAGACAGATAGACAGACAGATAGACAGACAGACAGACAGACAGATAGACAGACAGATAGACAGACAGATAGACAGACAGACAGACAGACAGACAGACAGATAGATAGATAGATAGATAGATAGATAGATAGATAGACAGACTGACAGACAGACATAGACAGATAGACAGATAGACACATAGATAGATAGACACATAGATAGATAGATAGATAGATAGATAGATAGATAGATAGATAGATAGACAGACAGACAGACTGACAGACAGACATAGACAGATAGACTGACAAACAGACATAGCTAGATAGCTAGATAGCTAGATAGCTAGATAGCTAGATAGCTAGATAGATAGATAGATAGACAGACAGGCGAACTGACAGACAGGGAGAGGGCGATAAAAATTTCACGTTGATCTTGTGTGGGCGAGAGGAAAGTCAAACTAAAAGATTGAAAGGTCGAAAGACATCAGGGGTCATTTCATCTCCTTTCACAGAAATAACCATAAAAATATTTTCCCCCTAAATTTCCCAGCTCAATGTTGGTAAATTTTTAGTTTTCTATCAACAAGAACTATTTGTTCCGACCTAAATGATCTTTGCTTGATTTATATTGGAATTCTGGTCAAATTGATGGGCTTGGAGACACAAAAGCTCTGTTTTTCAATTTTGCCAACTAAAATATAGGAGTAAGAATTATATTAGTCTAGTCAATATAGTTTAGACAATATATATTAAAAAATACCCAACCAATTTTTGTAAACAGAAAGTTTAAAAGTGCAAGAATTTCATCTGGTTTATTTTATTAATTGCATTTTGAATTTGTATTTAAATTTTCTCATTTTATGTATTCATTACATAATCGTTTATTTTTCGCTTTATTTCCAAGCGAAGAAAAATATTCGAAACCACAAACAAAAACCTCAAAAAAGAAAGAAAAAAAGAAAGAAGAAAAGAAGGCTACAGCCTCACCATTTAGAAAATAACGCCGAAGTTTAAATGAAAAAATTCGTGTTTGTATTCTTCTCATTGGTTGATTGAATTTAACATGTTTTTTTCTTTCTTTCTTGAGAGTTAACGTTGCAATGTTTACTGCCCAAACAATGGATGAGGCAGAATCCTTTCTATTGCAGACACAAAATTTTGGGGGAGGGACTAGTTTATTGCCTCGACCCCAGTGCTGCTCAGCTGCTACTTATTTCATCGACCTCGGTTGAATTTGAACTCAGAACGTAAATCCGCAAGAAATGTTGTTAAGCATTTGTCCCGACTTGCTAACGACTCTGCTACCTTACCGCCCTAGTAATCCTTTTTACTAAAGGCACAAGGCCAGAAAATTTGGGGCGGTGAGGATGGGACCGGTGGATGACATCGACCCCAGTGATTCACTGGTACTTAATTTGGCGACCCCGAAAGGATGAAAGGCAAAGTCGACCTCAGCCAAATTTTAACTCAGAACGTAAAGACGGACGAAATGCCGCTAGGCATTCTAAGCATTCTGCCAGTTTGCCTTTTACCGCCCTAATAATAATAATAATAATAATAATAATAATAATAATAATAATAATAATAATAATTCTTCCTTTATTGGCCCCAAGGCCAAAAGGAAAACAGATACAGAGGAGGGAAAGTGAGGTTAAATGCGTAAAAAGCCAACAAACACAACGATTAACAAAGAGATTAAATCAACAATATGCTTCCTAAATGAGGGGAGGGGAGTTCCACCTGAAGAAAACCAAAGGGATCCCACGTACTTTTAACCCCTTAACACCAACGGCCCCTCAGAAAGCACCCTCTCTTCTCCCTTCCATCCGGCCTACAGGCACACACTTAGAGCAGGCCCATTCACGCGGGCCATTGTTGCCACATTCACCCACTTTTCAACGAACTTACTGGGTGACAGTACCTCCTTCTCCCGACTCACTTTCCTTTTCAGGTGGAACCTGAAAAAGTCAATGAAGCCTTGGCTAAAGTGGAAAGTACCCGTCTTCAACCCATTCAGTCGTGTCCACTGAAACCACTGCCACAAGACAAGCAAAATGGATCAAGCAGACTGCAAAAAAGAACGGGCAGAAACAAATTGAGGAGCGGTGGAGACAGAAGCCTCTGCATGGACAGTATATACTCCGAAGTCGAAATGCTGATGGAGACCAAGCAACAACCTATCAGTGGCTGAGAAGTTCAGGGCTGAAAGGATTCATATTGGCGGCAAAAGATCATAGCTTGCTCACAAAAACTACCAGGCTAACATTCTTCTAAACGGTTCTGACCCTAAATGCACATTTTGCGACACATTTGACGAAACAATAAACCATCTCGTCTCAAGATGTCCTGTGCTGACACCAAACGAATATAAAAATCGCCACGATAAGGTAGGAAGTATTAACATTGGAAAATATGTAAACACTACGAAATCAGCACTCCTGCTTACTGGTATGAACATCATCCTGAGCCAGACGTTGAAGGTAAAAAAATGTCACTATTCTCTGGGTTTTTCCAGTCAACACTGACAGAACGATCCAGGCTAATCAACCAGACATAATTATTAAAGACGACGAAGAAAATATTTGTAGACTAATAGCTGTAAGTGTTCCTACTGATAAAAACATATCTGTCAAGGAATTTGACAAACTAAGTAAATATAAGAACCTGGAAATTGAAATCGAAAAGACGTGGCATCTTAAAACGAGAATTGTTCCAGTTATTGCAGGTGCCCTAGGTAAGACGAAAAAAAAAGGGATGTTAGAAACATCTAGATAATATCCCAGGAGAACCATGTCTCAGAGAAATCCAAAAGATTATGATGACAAGCACTGCCTACATCCTCAGAAAAACCCTATCAGTTTAAATGTCTGTGTTGTATTACATGAAGATACTTCACTATCTCCCCTCCCCTAGCTTTCAGTCATGCTGCAACACCTTTCACTCGCCCCGGGACGCTGGGTGTGTCTCGGCAAGTGATTGTAAGAAATAAGCAGATTAAAAGTAATCCTTTATATTATAGGCACAGGGTCTGAAAATTAAGGGGAGGGGGACCAGTCGATTAGATCGACCCTAGTATGCAACTGGTACTTAATTTATCAGTCCTCGAACGGATGAAAGGCTAAGTTGACCTCGGCGGAATTTGAACTCAGAACGTAACGGCAGACGAAATACCGCTAAGCATTTCGTTCAGCGTACGATCGATTCTCCCAAGCTCGCTACCTTAATAATAATAATAATAATAATAATAATAATAATAATAATAATAATAATAATAATAATAAGTGCGGTGAGAAGAAGGTATAATAAATAAAGGAGCGATGCGCTCTGCTAAGACGGAACCCTGTTAAAAAAACAGTGTCATAAAAACTTCATTTCCAATTGACACTTGTAATATTGTTTTTATATATTTACTTATGGATGTGTGTGCGTGAAGATGTAAATGTCTGCGCATTCGTCCAAGTGCGTAGTTGCGTGTGCGTGAGAGTGAGTGAGCGTATACGTCTCTACACGTGTGTCTGTTATATCGTGTTCCCTCAACTGACAACCTTAACTCATGACAGATCTACGGCCTTTTTTCTTTTTTTACGGTAAGCTTATAAAAATAATTTCCTTTTTTTTCCTTAGTTTTATGAGTTTTTTTTTTTTGTTTTTCTTCCTTGTCACTCGTCACCACCATCAACATATCCACCACCATCACAAACACCACGAATATAACTAAAAAGAAACCCCACATCACTATATACACCACCACCACCATCACCGCCGCTACCGTCACCGTCACCGCCGCCGCCGCCGCCGCCGCCGCCGCCCTCATCAACAGCTGTACGTGCACCAATATTACCACCACATCCACCGCTGCTACTGCTACCATTTCCCCCATCAGGAATCACTACCACCAAAACCACTTCAACCGCATACCACTGCCACCAATATATATATATATATATATTTATATATATATATATATATATATATATATATACACCACCACCATCAATATTACCACCTCCACCGTTACTTCTGCCACCGCCAGTACCATCGTCACCACCACCACCGCCACCACCACTACTGATATCACCACCACCACCTCTACACTTGTTTACTGGCCATTCTTCAAGAACCCTGCGAAGAATTCTTGCAGTTCCTAGCAATTCTGATTTTTGTAGGTGTTCTACCTTCACACTTGCGCCAATCTTTTTCACCCATGTTGGTAGATGAGTGCTAATACTTCCAAGTCCACCAATTACTATTGGTATCCCGTCTACTCTCTTCATTGACCACAACCTTCATATTTCCCACTTCAAATCGTCAAAGTTGTTTATTTTTTTCTTCTTCTTTCACATTGATCCTGTTGTCACCGGGACATGCTATGTCGATTATCATGTATGTTCTTTCTTTTTTACTCACCACAGCAATGTCCAGTTTCCGATATCTGGCCAGGTGATCGCACTGGATCATTGCATCCCACAGGATTCTTCAGTTCTCATTTACGGTGACTTCTTCTGAGGTTTGTCCATACCACGTCTTTCGCTCTTTGCAGGTCATGATTTCCACAGAGCCCCCAATGGATCATTCTTGTCACGTTGTCATGACGTCGTTTGTATTCGCGTTGTGCCAATTTCAGACATTTGCTAACGATGTGTCATACCATTTCATCGCTAACGATGTGCCATACAGTTTCATGGGACGAGTATTATTATTATTATTATTATTATTATTATTATTATTATTATTATAGGCGTCGCACAGTATACAATATCGTGAGGTTGTTCATTGAAGATACTGTGTCTAACGGGGGTTTGCACTGTTTGACAAGTCACAACAAGGACCTCAGACAGATACTACTTTACGCGATATGCGTGCAGTTCCAAGTAATGCCGAATTTTGCAATACACCTAGATTGTAGGGTATTTCTGGAGTTTTCAGATGGTTTTTTTTTTTCAGATTGGGTGGTATTGAACCCAATGTTCCGATGACAATAGCGATAACATTTATGTTTGACTCTCGCAGCTGCCACATCTTAGCGGTCTCAACACTTCCCCATATGGAGCTCACAGTCCCTGATCCACAGGCACCATAAGGCAACCTCTGCTGCTTACGCAGCCAACTTGATGGCTCTTCGCCCGCTGGCATTTGTGATGTCCAGCATGTTGTAGGCACTGCAGGAAGGCTGGCTGACAAACGATCTAAACCCCGCCACGAAAGGATCACATCTTGCTTGCCACAGAATGTGGCGTTGTTCCACCAGCTCAGCATATTTTATTCCCCCTCCGCTCATTTGCGTCTACAGGACCCGACAGCCATGAAAGAAGGGGGTCAATATTAACGACTAATAAACGAGGCAACGAGCTGGCAGACTCGTTAGCTCGTCGGACAAAACGCTTAGCAACACTTCATTATGGTCTGAGTTCAAATTCTGCCGAGGTCAACTTTGCTTTTCATCCTTTCGGGGTCGATAAAATAAGTACCAACTGAGCACTGGGGTCGATGTAATCGACTTACCTCCGTCCCCACTCCCCCGAAATTGCTGACCTTGGGCCAATATTTTCAACCAATATTAACAACTGTCACCTTTCTTTGCTCTGCAAATGCCATGACTTTCTGCCTGTTAAAAATTAATTATAACAATCAGTTATATAAATGCGCCTATTTACAACTGGGTGAGTTGGTAGACTTCAGCGTAAAGCAAAAAAAGAAATCATAGAAAATTCACCTTAATCTTAATGAAAAGAAATTGTCGCTGTTATTATGTATCGTGTTGCGTGTCATGCACTAATTGTTAGCCAAGTGATATATTATGGTGCATAATTCAATATACTCACCCATACAGGCCTCTAACGTAAATTAACCTCTGAGTTTCACTGTGAATATTATCTTATCTTACATCTTTGTCGGTGGGTTGGCATTTCCGTACTGTTTCGTGCTATTTCGTCATGTTTCGTGTTGCTTCCCGTTGTTGTACTATAAACGCTTCTCCAGTTGATACTTGATAGTGTTGTTTCTATTACTCGACATTTCCGACCTCCACCGCCACTAGGTGGGAGTGGGGGAGGGAGAAGGGGAGAAAAGGTAAGAGAAGTGCATGTTCCAGTAGTCGTACTTTGGGTTAAATTCAATTGAAGAATTCGGCCAAAATAGTGTTTTGGTCTTGTGCCGAACAAACGATGATGATGAGGAGGAGGGTGAGGTGCAGGGGCAGGAGGATGGTTCTTTCTAATTATGGCTCAGGGCTGCTAATTTTGAGGGGAGGGTCAAGTCCATTACATCGACCATAATACTCAAGGATGAAAGGCAAAGTCGACATCTGCAGAATTAAAACTTAAAACATAAAGAACCGAAAGAAACGTTGCTGAGCGTTTTATCCGACACGCTAACGAATTTGACAGTTCGCCACCTTCATAATAATAATAATAATAATAATAATAATAATAATCCTTTCTACTCGAAGTACAAGGCCTCAAATTTAGGGGAAGGGATTAAGTCGATTAAATAAGTCCCAGTGCGTAACTGGTGCTTATTTAATCGACCTCGAAAGGATGAAAGGCAAATTCGACCTCGGCGGAATTTGAACTCAAAACGTAGCAG
>NC_142930.1:165635514-165640514 GCF_046866305.1 Octopus bimaculoides
ATTCCAGAATGGTGAAATACGAAGCTATTCCCGACTGGATTTGAACTCAGAACGTAAAGAGCCGGAAGAAATACCGTAAGGAATTGAGTCTAACGATTCTGCCAGTACAGCGCCTTACGAAATATCATTCCGTTAAGTTTTTTTTTTATAAGATATATAAATGCTTTGGCGGTTTACGGAGATTCGAATGCGGAAAAAAAAATCAAGCGAGAAAAAGATCAACATAAAAACAGAATTAACGCAACGCCTAAACAATAGACAGACACCTGAATTTAGACAGGAAGTCGTACAGACCCTGGATTACCTTTACTACAAGGGCAAATGCCACACCTAACTATTTCCACCAGGTCACAGACGCATACCAAGACGCATACCAAGACAAGGTCTTTGCACTCAAGCAGTACTCGAGACTCCCAACTGCTTTTCGGTAAATTTACTGGAGGGCAACACCGGTCTCTTCACTCCACTACTTTCATTCAAAGGAGGAACTTCAGTTCCTGAGGGTTTGCCGGAAGTGGAAAGTGTCTGCATAATATTAAGGGTAATAAATATTAATATTTATTGCACAGACAAACACAAAAGAGGACTTACAGAACAAAGAACAAAGCGAGCCAAATTCTGTACAGAAAAAGAACATGGGACAGAAATAAGCGCGATTATATATATATCTGTGTGTGTGTGTGTGTGTGTGTGTGTGTGTGTGTGTGTGTGTGTGTGTATGTGCATATATTTATATATGTGTGCATATATATATATGCATGTATATACACATAGACAAATATATATGTATATATATGAATGTATATATATATACATATGTGTATACATATGCATATATGCTTATATATATATATATATATATATACACACACATATATATATATATATATATATATATATATATATAGGCATATATGCATATGTCAATATGTGTATGCTTGTGTATATATATGTGGGTATGTATACATATATATATATGTATATATTTATGTATGTGTACATGTATATATATACATATATATATATATATATATATAGCGGGTGGCACATAAAAGACACCATTTCGAGCGTGGCCGTTTTCGTGCGGGTGACACGTAAAAGCACCCACTACACTCTCTGAGTGGTTGGCGTTAGGAAGGGCATCCAGCTGTAGAAACTCTGCCAAATCAGACTGGAGCCTGGTGTTGCCATCCGGTTTCACCAGTCCTCAGTCAAATCGTCCAACCCATGCTAGCATGGAAAGCGGACGTTAAACGATGATGATGATGATGATGATGATGATATATATATATATATATATATATATGTGTGTGTGTGTGTGTATATATAAATATATATATATATATATCTTACTTCTTTCTTTGTTTCATTCATTTGACCATGCTGGAGCACTGTCTTTGGCAAATCGACCCCAGGACTTATTTTTTGTAAGCCTAGTACCTATTCTATCGTGCTCTTTTTGCCAAACCGCTAGGGTACGGGGACGTGAACATACCAGCATCGGTTGTCAAACGATGTTGGGGGGACAAACGCAGGCACACAAACACATACATACATACATACATACATACATACATACATACATACATATGTGTGTGTGTGTGTGTGTGTGTGTGTGTGTGTGTGTGTGTGTACGATGGACTTCTTTGAGTTTCCGTTTACCAAGCCCACTCCCAAGGCTTTGGTCGGCTCGAGGCTATAGTAGAAGACACTTGCCAAGGTACCACGCAGTGGGACTGAACCCGGAACCATGTGGCTGGTAAGCAAGCTACTTAAACACACACTCTGACGTGTGTGCATGTGTTAGTGGTGTATGGAAATGCTTCTCACCTCACCAATCAAGTACGAAAACGAAAGCAAAAACGAAAACCATAAAAATGCATAAATAAAATCCAAGAATAAAAGGTTGGCTGAGAATAAACGCTGGAAAGTAGTGAGATGTAAATATGGGAAGTGTGCTGAAGTAAACTACATCATTTGATGTCGATTTAATCATCCGCTACATGAATACAGGAACAGCCAACGAGGATGTTTGCTATGGTCTGAACACAAACGAAAGGCAGAGCTAACATAAACCGGAAGCGGCCATTATAAAATATACGAGGAAAATGAATTGAATTTTTCAGGCAAATTTTACGAAACAATGAAGATATGGAGTGTAGTTTAGAATGTAATAGAATGGATGAGAGAATGAATATATGTAGGGTTAGGGTTGTATAGTTTGATGAATTCTGCAGTGGGTGTCACCAGGACTCTAGGAAAACTATGGAAACTAGAAGAAATATTGAACCACTAAACATTAAAGGCGTTCCTGTGTGGATAAATGAACAAATACTAGAAATAATTGGCTCATCTCTTTGAAATACACACCTCTCATATACATACATACATACATACATACAGAAATAATGCATGCATGTATACATACATACATGCATACATACATACACATATACATGCAAACATACATACATGCATACATACGTACATGCATGTATACATATATATACATGCATTCATGCATACATACATGCATGCATACATATGTATGCATGAATGCATACATACATACATACATGAATACATACATACAAACATACATATACATACGTACACACACACATACATACACATGCATACATCCATCCATCCATCCATACATCCATCCATCCATCCATACATACATACATACATACATACATACATACATACATATGAATGCATAAGATAGCTATGGACAACTGCATCGAAGCCTCCAGCTTCTATATCCAGTTTATAAATTTACATTGATACCAGTAATACTTGGTGCGCTTGGTTTTGTGAGTAAATGTCTAAGTTACAATATGGTTTAGCTAAGGTTTTACAGAAAAAGAAATCAACCAACCAACTCATGCATTACAAATTCAATCCTGGACCCTCTCAATGCCCACCGAGGGATGGTAGTGCTCTCTTTGAGAACCTATGCCTTAGAATATACCCTCGGGATGCTTACTATTTCTAGCATAATAAGCGACCACGTAGAGGATGGAGTGACTAGCTTTGAGTTTGTTTAAAAGCGAGATTAAGACAGAGTTAAAAGAATAAAAGAAATAGTTAATAAGCGAGTGAGTATTGTTAGAGGAATAAATTATACGAAGAGAAATTAAACGTGGCACATGAAATGTGTAAATATTCAATGACTAGCAGAAAACCGCCCGGAAGGGCAGAAATGTTGTGTGCATAATGAATGTAAGTTACGTGTAATGCTGTTTTCTATTTCGGAGTGTGTGTTTAGCATTTTATTTCTGGCAAAAGATACTTAAACCGAAAGCGACTTATCATTCTTTGAACAATTGGCCTGAAAGGAAGTAATATCGGTTAAGGTTTAAATAAATAAGAAAAAATAAAAGGAAAATGAAGAAAAAATGAAGATTTCAAAGAAATATTTCCAACCACAATGAAGAATGGAGAACTACAAGTTTCAAAAGACGATTGAGAATATCAAGAACAACGGAATCCAATTCTTTCTTGCGAATAATCCCAGTTTGGTATATTCTTTAATCTTACTTTTTTATTTTATTTTATTTTATTATTTTTTATTTATCTTCTTTTTTTACGTAAGTGAAGAAATAAATTAAAAAAAGAATAACAACAACAACAACTACTACTACTACTACTACTACTACTACTACTACTACTGTTGATGCTGCTATTAGTAAAAACAGCCAACAGCAGCAGCAGTAGTAGCAGCAGCACCTTTAACTGCAATGATAGTCTTTTGTGTTATAGGCACAAGACCTGGAATTTGGTGGGATGAGGCTTGTTAATTACAATGACCCCCAGTATTCGATTGGTACTTGGCAAAGTCCACCTCGACAGAATTTGAACTCCGAACGTGTAATGTCGGAGGAAATGCTGAGAAGCATTTTGTCCGCGATGCTAAAGATTTGAAGCAAAAACGAAATTGTGTGTGTATGCGTGTGTGTACGTGTGTGAATGTGTGTGTGTGTGTGTGTGAATGTATGTATGTATGTGTGTGCGTTGTGAATGTGTATGTACGTGTGTGAATGTGTGTGTGCGTGTGTGTGTGAATGTATGCATGTGTGTGTGGATGTATATATGTATGTATGTATGTAGGTATGTATGTATGTATAAGTAATCGCAAAAACACATACACACACACCTTTTTGCATTCTTCTTTTTCTTCTTCTTCTTCTTATTATTATTCTTATTATTATTATTAATATTATTATTATCATCATCATCATCATCATCATCATTATTATTATTATTATTATTATTATTATTATTATTATTATTATTATTATACATGTATATGTATGTACGTACGTACGTACGTACGTATGTATGTATGTATGTATATGTATGTATGTATGTAAGCTTGTATGTATGTACGTATGTATGGCGTTTTTTTTTTCTTTCTTTCTTTCAAACAGGAAGTCATGAACAACGCCAAACTGATGGAACGTGTGTTGTTAATTCTTGGCTTAAGTTAACTTTTCAACTTGCAACCACCAAGTCTCCTCGAATAAACCTACTCATGTGTACCAAAACAAATTCTTTGAATTCTTGGCCACCGAGCATCATTCACCATATTACGTCACTATCGCAACGTTTCGCACCTTTTCACCAACATTATCACAACTCTCTTTTTCTCTGTCTCTCTCACTACAACTCTCTCTTTCTCTCTCTAACCCGCCGTCGTTATAATTTGCCTTCACGTCTGTGTGTATATGTGTGCGCATATGTGTGTGTGTGTGTGTGTGTGCGTGTGTGTGTTCTCGTGCATGTGTGTATGTATGTGTGCGTGCGTGAATGTGTATTTATGTACGTGTATATGTAGATATGAATACTTGTATACATAAATAAATATGCATACATACGTATATATATATATATATATATATATATATATATATATATATATATATATACTTATATATATATATATACTCACATACATATATACATACATACATGTATATGTAGATATGTATAAA